>NC_135555.1:14981245-15093745 GCF_964340395.1 Glandiceps talaboti
CTGTCTGTCTGTCTGTCTGTCTGTCTGTCTGTCTGTCTGTCTGTCTGTCTGTCTGTCTGTCTGTCTGTCTGTCTGTCCAGCGCAGGCATATTCAAAAGGCCTAATAAATGCTTATATCACATCTGATATCAATACCATCAAATTACCGTACGTGATAAGAGTCGATTGACCCCGTTAATTGGATATGGCATAATAAATCGCAACTGCCTTACGTTAATTACGCCATTTAGTCAAAAACTATTAATAACCTAAATAATTATAAATATCAGATAAATGATGAAGATTTCCAGGCCTATTGATACGTCTTAATACGTCAAATGACCGGTAACCGTGTTCACTAGCCATCTAATGACCACGGGCCGAGGTAGCATAATAAACAATGTAAGTGCTGTGCTTTCGTTCGGACCAAAATAATCCCCAATGTGTATTTGAACTCAAACCCTAAACCTTAGTACGGACCAAGGTTAACTTATATTTTTGGTAATGTGAACCCCCCCCCCATCAGATTGCGAAATACGTGAAATTACAAAGATATCGGTTATCCCAGAACTTCAGCCGCTATATGCGTTTACGATCAGGCTCACGGAGACCGTGCATCAGGAAACCAACACCATATCTGAGGTCATGGTTAGATGTCAGGATTACCTGGTAAACCAATACTACACATTTGAAAGAAACACGTGACTTACTAAATCTACTGTCGATGACGTAGGGGACTGTTCCATTCTTCCACAGTTTGTCTGAATCACGAAGAACAAGTTTTGCCATTTGGAGCTGTGGACGATTGAAAATAATATCATGGGAAAAAGTCATAAATCACCATATCTTGTTGATACGCCGAATAATGCTGATATAATAATAATAATTTGTGACAAATAGTTTCTCGAAGTTTCACCATGAGTACATGTGAAATATATGTGTAACCAACATACACCGAAACAATAATGCCAATTGTAAATCAGAGTATGTCGATTATCCTTCCATTAATATTGGAATAACCCTATTTTTTCCAATGGCCGTATCCAGCCAGACTGGCTGATCATATCTTTTATACTACCCTATTTTCTTTAAATTTATTACCTACCTCCACGTCCTCTCGTGGCACGTCTATATCGCCCTCAATCACCACATCATAAGCTTCTGCAAGATGGAAAGATAGCTTCATTGATCTGATAAATAATCATGAAAAATGCTGGCTCTCCAATCTTTTATGCTACAATCTGTCTGCCTGTCAGAGTGTCTGTCTGTCTGTCTGTCTGTCTGTCTGTCTGTATGTCTGTCTGTCTGTCTGTCTGTCTGTCTATCTGTCTGTCTCATATTACCTCCGTCTCTCTCTCTCTCTCTCCTCTCTCTCCTCTCTCTCTCTCTCTCTCTCTCTCTCTCTCTCTCTCTCTCTCTCTCTCCACAGTTCGAACTCAGAATGAGCAGCTTACGTCATACCGATGTCTACTACATTGCATTTTTTTTTAATTACACATTTAAGGAAAGATATTTACCATTCGATCCAACACTGTTTTGTTCCAAAATATAGGACATAGCATCTTCCTCGTGTTTTCCAAATTTAGTCCTTTCTGAAAAGAAAAACAAGAAAAGCACGTACTATATACATTGCTTTGTGCTTTGCCTATGTCCATTGAAATGTTCAATATAGAGTTCAGCATTGCAAGGCTTTGTGTCAGTAATGTAATGCAACAAAATATAAATATGTTAAGTTTAATATTGTATTTAGATCTTGAGGTAATGTTTCGAAGAAAAATCATTTGCTAAGAATCAACCAAGAAATATTAATGTTCTTATCTGTTTTGTTGTTACTCTATGCATACACAAAAATAAGTGGACATGAGAAGTTTGTAATTGATCCAATATCACTTACTTCTGGTTTTCTTAGACCTGCTTCGACGACCCTGTGAGAGAACAAAATATTAACGAATCTGTGAAGTACGCAAAAAGAAAGGAAGGTTGGAATATGTTTTTAAGAATTGTCCTTATAGATATTTTAAATTAATAAATTAACAGGAACACATAATATTAGACGAAACACACACATATTATATATATATATATTGTACTTTGACTAGTTTTCATTTGTATCTTGAAACTATATAAAGGCTTTGATAAAATCAATTACGGCGTACAGTTTTGTAATTAGCTAGGAATATTGGCCTGTAAGCTTACCTTCCGGTTTCCTGTTAATAAATCTCCTTCTTCCGAAGTAATCACAAAGTGGTCCTGAACAAGTGAAATATAATAACACGGTCGGTACAAAACACGGGTAAAGGCCAGGTACAAGCCAGGCCAGGTCAGGCCAGGCTAGGTCAGGTATACACTGAATATTTCTTTAAGATTCACATTCATATTCAGATCCAACGATCCATCATCTTTTTATTTGCAATATGTATTGGTTTTCGTGGCATTTCGTTATTTATCTTTGGGGATGATGTACTTGGACTAATATCCCAAGACGTTTTGTTCTTGAACGAGCAATTGCCACTTCATTTAGCCAGGTAATTGTCGTACATATTTGTCCTAAACTTATTGCAATGGTATATTGTAGTTGTGCAAATCGTCCTGTCTTATCAATAAATACCGAAACTGCATGTCTGCCATCTTTTTTGTTTTCATGTGCAACATTCTGAAAGTGCATGTACTTGGCAAAACGTTTTTACTCTTGTGAGTATGTACAAGAATGCGATGAGTATGAAATCCACGTGAAAAATGTAGTACCTAGAAGAGAAGCGGACACTAATTGTGTGGCGATTTTAGATTTTAGATAACTGATTAGAACAACTAATCGAAAATCTACATCAAATACAATGACGGGTCTGACAAATCAACTCTTTGGGATCTGAATGTGAATTCCCCCCCCCCCCCGCCTGGCCTGTATCTGCATTTTGTTCCGACCGATTATAACACGGCAGAACACAGTGTGTATGACTGCCTGCCTGCCTGCCTGCCTGCCTGCCTGCCTGCATGCATGCATGCATGCATGTATGCATGCATGTATGTATGTATGCATGTATGCATGTATGTATGTATGTATGTATGTATGTA
Organism: Glandiceps talaboti; assembly: GCF_964340395.1. Lineage (NCBI taxonomy): Eukaryota > Metazoa > Hemichordata > Enteropneusta > Spengelidae > Glandiceps > Glandiceps talaboti. The sequence goes on from NC_135555.1 coordinate 14,984,297, forward strand.
TGTATGTATGTATGTATGTATGTATGTCCGTGCGTATATGTGTGTGCATTGTATTGATGGGTAGATTAATGTATCTTTGTACACAATACAATCATTGTGCTGGGCATATCATAACGTTCACCTACTAGCTAGTTCAAATGTCATGCTACAAACACAATGTTTAAATGACGCGATAAGTTGATTGCTGCAACCGTAGGACTGCAATGTACTGAGACGCACAACCAACACTTTATTGTATAGTAATGAAACCAATCATTGTCAGTTTCCCCCGTATTGCGGATTAGCACGTGCTGTAGGAAAGATTCAACGAAACAAACTAAAAAAATCAAGCATTTACAGTAACACCTTAAAGTCCAAGACAAAAGTGCTGTTGCAACTTACCTTCAACAGACAAAGGCAAATGAAAATCACAAACACAGTTCTTGTCCAGGTCATCTTGTATCTTCACCATGTAACTGTGTGCATAAGTATATCAAGTACAGCGAGTAAATAAGCCTCTTTATACTCATATCACCGGAGAAGGCGGGCAATAGTGACGTTGTACGGATAATCATAGTGTTTGTAGTTTAAGGTTACTGAAAGTGAACTTTCGACAGGATAATAGATGGTTATCGTGATAGTGCAATGAGTGAATAAATACCTAGTTAGAATGGAAACAATATGCCTGGAATTTGCCCTAGCTAGCTCTTTAGCAGTGTTTTGGCTATCAATAGTATCTCAAGGTTAACAAGACGTCCTCGGTTACCCTGATATTTTTCCAAACCCATTTCAAGATTGCTACACGATTGTGTGATATAAGTTTAACGACTTGTACATGAATATACGACTGCCCCTTTCATTTCATTTCAGCTTCTATTTTGAGTGAGTCTGGCGACATTACTCATGTTAATGGTGTCTACTTGTAAATTTCGAAATAAACTTCAAACTTCTTAGAAGTTATAAAAAAATTTCCAAACTTGTGGTATATACAGTAACATTCTGCTTTCATTTTCATTTTTCGTACGCGAGAATGGCAGGCCATGTTCTGCAATATTAAAAAAAACACATTGAATTTTAATGGAAAAAATCACATTCATAAAATTCATGTTTTCATTGGTTAATTTACATATTTTTCCTGTTTATCAAAATATTCTTGGTATTCGTTAAACATAATTGTGTTCGTGACTTTCAATATTGTTGTCTTGGATCATTTTTATATTCGCAAATCATAGTTTCATTCATCAACTTGACAAATGTTATATTGCCTGCTGTAACCTTATATTCACATGCCGTATGATGCTACGTTTCTGTTGTACGCGATTCCTGCTCCTGGTCCTTTTGAAATGATAAAAAAACATTTAGGGATTTGCCGTCGTGTTCTAGTTGGACACCGTCAAACTTTTAAATATTTTCCGATAGAGTTAACACAGTATCTGGCGGCCATATTGGTTTCTAAAATGAATATGAATTTTGGTATCATTTTGACCTCTATATCACAACATTGAACGATGACCCAGTTTTATCTATTGATTTTAATTGAGAATAGGTCGAATTTCGAGTTCAAATTGATCGCAAAAGTTTCAATAGTTTATTTTCGACGCATATTATACAGTAGGTAACAACGAGGGAACTCATCATCGAAAATAAAGTTGAGAAAACTTTTTAAAAAAGTCGTTCAGTTGTTTGGCTGGTAACTGCTGGTATTTTAGAATCGCTAGATAATGTTTGTTAAAATTGGTTCCATGTATTTATGTATAATTAATATTGTTTAAAATGTTGATTTACACACAAAATCGACTTGATCGATAACGTAGCGGTTAAAAATAGCCCGACCGGGATAAATTATAAGACTTTAAATGTAAACTACTGTACCATCAGAAAATAGTGTTTGTTTTGGAAATTGATTCCTGGATAGTATTACAAGTGATGGATGGCCAGGTTACTTACAGCGCGTTGCACGTTACTGTTCCCTGGCTCTAGTGTGATACACATTCTACACTTTAAGATAGCAGGATCGCTACATTTAGTCTGAATGAAATAAACCATTTATACATATTTGATTTAGACACAGACACGAGGGCGGCGGTGTTTGATGTCTGCATTTGATGTCTGCATGGTGGCATGCTAGTTCATTTTATTTAGACATAAATGTAGCAAGGTTGTATATTCATTCAATCATGTAGCATGTACAGTTTCTCACTGGTCATGAGTGCATGGTTGCATCAAACAGAACCCGTGAACGGTTAACCTGCAACGTTATTTCGAACAGATTATTTTGCTGTAAAAGAGCTATTACAACCCGAATCTCAAATTTCAGTCCATTTCCACCTTTTGATTGATAACTCCATAAGAATGATTATAACTTGCTTTAAGATAAATTGCCAAATTACCATTTTGATAAGATACTTCGATTAAAACCAGGCCAGATAAACTGTAAACTGATTATAACGGTATGGCCGTAAAAGTGGAAAGTGAAAGTCATGAAGCATGTAAGATTGAGGTATATTTTAGCGATATGAGGTGAAAAATCTTTCTTTTATGCATACAAAAGTTCCCTTCTTCCATTTTTTGAGTAGGAAACACGGACATGCTTTGAACAAATCACTTGTCCTTCTTCAGTGTCTAAACTGGGTCTGATCAAAATCTGTCTGATGTGTTGAACAAACTGGAGGAGTGAAAAGCTAATTCAGTATGTAACTTCGAGGAACCAGTGCAGCAAGCCCCAAGCTAAACGTTAGTAATGTTGAAATGTGTTTCCCACCTATTTCTCTTCGCAACACAACAACCGACACAGGAATATTATTTAGTACCTCAAACCATAGTAATTATATCTATGTGTGGATCGAACCTACTTTTAATTAGACCAGAGACCAGATACCATAGACCCTAGGGTCTATGATTTAGACTTGGAGTGCTATCCAAGGGGTAAAATATATGCGAACAACCATAACACTATAGAGATTATTTGTTCAGGATTTGCAATGTGTATATACCTGAAGATTATTTCAGATTTTAAGGTGTCAAAGTTTGTTCATATTTATAGACATTGATTCTGTGCTGTATACAAACGAATACGAACGGCTGCCCTAAACTAGTTTTGTGAGGGGAAAAACTTTGTATACAACTATTAGTCAACTTTCGAATGTGGGACCATAACACTTAATATAGTTGTTGAAAGACACGCACCATGAAGAGGAGTTCAGATGATATGGAATGGTTTGGCAGTATCCATGACAAAATGGTAAATGTTTATTTAACTTTAAAAAAAGACCTACTGAATGTCTTTGTGCTATAAGTTTAGATAGCAATCGCCATGTTTTAACGAAACAAATACGGGTACATGCATCCATATACACTAATGGTGTTTTAAATCTCTCAAAACAAGTCATGTGGAAACAAAAACACTTGAGAAGAGTTTAGTATTTCACCACTTTTAGAATCCCACTTTAATAGGACAAAGATGAATGTGGAAACCGCTCACTTGTGCTATGTGGGAAGCTTGGAACTGTTTATTAACGTGATCATGGTGATAGAGTTGTTTAGGAAGGGGAGTACTTATTATGGTCTTTTTAATATTACTACTGCTCTTCGCACACAGCTGATAGACCAAGTAATAACACCCGAATCACTCTCATATCTCATATCTGACTCAACTTCTGTATGTACGTACCAGGATCACACTTGAACTTTAAAGGGAATTAGCTCAGACTACACAGTTTGTGTATAAATCTACACTCGAGACGAAGGCAAACACCCAGCATAGTGCCTCGTTCATTGACTTCCCGCGAAGCCAAGTCCTCTTGCCAAATCTGAGGTGCCTGTCAGTCCCCAGTGACCTTTATTGTGACGTCCGTAAAGTCTAAATATACATAACGCATGGCCAATGGCCAAATAATTATTTCTGGGCGTGACCATGCCCTAAAAATATACTCAAAACATTGATGAATGATCACTATGAATCCTAGATATTTATGAAATGCAGACCGTCGTCTCATGTATTCGAGTATGCTTGGAATCCTGTGTGGTCTAAATCCAATATCCTTGAGACAGTCTATTGACCTTTCAGTCAAACTAGGCCATGCGATGTTGTTAAAATATTAAGTTTACTGAAATATAAATATGTCATCTGTGACACTTTCCCCTCTTTCCAAAATTTGTAACGCCCTCGTTACAGACTAAAATATCTAAAAAATAATTTACCCTTCATAAATGTAAATTGAAAAGTCTTAGAAGTAATTAATGCTGTTTCGTATGAAGTGTTAGAAATGTAAAATTTATACGACCCTTGAAAACTAAGATTGCTAAAATCTCAAATTCCGAACCAGATATACTTGTTTCGTCAACATGTACTTTAATGAATAAATGACATCAAAGAGAGACATCACAGATAATTAGAAAATTGAATCGTAGAATAATTATATCCTGAGTTGGCTATTGAATTGTGTACTTCTCAATCACATCACAAACATACGTTCGACTGGCCAGTCTTTTTCAATCATTCACACAATCATACTGATAGATATGACCATCCATAACGTACTGTTCGGGCCCCCTCTATTTTCATTAACACTACCAGACAAGTACATTCATCAATAGAATTCTCAGGTCTAAAGAACTTTGCTAGGAATTTTATATTTGCAGCATTTAAAAGTTGAACATAAAGAAATATAAATAGGAGAATGTTTTAATGTTGACCAAGTTATACCCGATTCATCGTGTACATAACTAAATTATAACATAAGTATTCCTATCTGAAAGGAATGTAGGTATCTGTCTCGTAAAATCAAATGATGACATTAAATATCTATGCTATGAATAAATATTAACTCTTAAATATTTCATCACGCCAATATTGAAAATTGTCACTGACAAACGGTCAGCATGCCATATTCGTGATCATATTCCAAATTGAATCGTTAACTGCAGACGAAATCAATATTATGAAAAAATGGTGTAGCATAAAAGTGTGTGTCAGTGACGTCGTCTTTGTTTAGTGAAGTCAAAATTAACCAGTCAATGTTATTCAAGTAATCTAAGTCTAGTAACTTGTGATTTCACCCTGATATCAGCTATCAAGAACACTGTCCTAAATGTATTGTCTTACAGCTATCCTTAAGTTACACTAACTAATCAGCTGTTACAGTCATCAAGAGAAGTCAGTTGCGCCAACACCATCATTGTCGTGTAAGAAACCCTACGTCATTATTTAAACATTACAGGCATCTTAGCTGTTCATCCATGTTTAAAATTTGACATCTTCAGTATGTTAACGACTTGTACAGAACTATTAAGACCATTAATATTAATCCAATAAGTCAATTTAGTTTTCATTACAAGTAACCTGATTGACCATAAGTAGGTTGGCAATTTTCTCATTGCAATTCAATATACCCTTTGAATCAATACAACTAGAAATTATGCACGCAGCTCAAGTGATAATGGTCCTTTCTGAGGAATTTCATAAATTCTTGCGGAATTTGAAAGGAAATTTGTATAGACAATAACACAGTTCATTTCGGTCGGATCTCTGTTTTACACCCAAATTCGAATTCAAATAGTTATCTTGTACAGCAGATCCAATAAAATACTATATCAATTTGGTTCCTTCCTTTACCATAGGAACCTTACATCACAAAATCAGACTCAACGTGTGAGCAACGCATTTATCTGTAGCGTTTTCGGCTCACTACAACTCAGAGTCAACAAAACTTCGAGGAGTTTCCAATACTCCATACTTCAAGAAATATCCTTATTAAAACTAAAATTTCTCCATAGATAAATCAATAATATTCTTTCTGCTTGTACGCGACCGTTGAGATGTAAAACAGCATCACTGAAATGATTGTGGTAAGAAAATAGATTTCAAGAATTGTTCGTCGTCAAACTAAATCGAGCATACAATTATTATGTCTTACACATGTCTCATGATTAGCTTTGTACACACAGTAACAAACTCGCTGATCGTGAATAGAAATGAATTCGCGCAATAATAATAATGTCAATCTTTAAAAAAGTTTTACTACCGGCTTGTTCTTTGTCCATCAAAAGTCTTAAATATGTACTTCACATGCAAACTGCTGCGTTCTGTATAAGCGTCCGATATTTTTTTGTTGAAAATTAAAGTGTTCTTCATACTCGTGCTTAGTAGCAATCGAATGTCAGTTGGTCGCGTTGATGGCTTCACTTAAAGTTTGTCATAGTCTTTATCGTTGTCTCGTTATTCAAAATTCCACGCTTTCAGATACATTCTCTCCTTCTGCAATGTTATATTCCGTTACTGCAATGTTATCAGTTCTAGTTCGTGTAGCATTCCCACCATTGGAACATAATCGTTAAAGTTTCCTTTCGAAAAGTTCTTGAATCTTTTCCGCATCCCTTTTTTTGTACAAACTTTTTCTTCTCGTGCAAGGCCAGATTTCCATCATTGTTTCTTCGTTACAGTGTTAATTGGTTTTACTCACCCAGTGGGGTTGTGCTTTTCTTCTTAAAGGTTGTCGGTAAGTCTTCGTAAGGTTCAAACTTGGTTCATTATACACACAAATGGTTGTTCAAGCCCCTGATCTCCATCAATATTACTTTCTGTTGTTCAAGCCCCGGATCTCCATCAATATTACTTTCTGTTGTTCAAGCCCCGGATCGCCACCAATATTACTACTTATATCTTCGCACACAGCTGATAGACCAAGTAATAACACCCGAATCACTCTCATATCTCATATCTGACTCAACTTCTGTATGTACGTACCAGGATCACACTTGAACTTTAAAGGGAATTAGCTCAGACTACACAGTTTGTGTATAAATCTACACTCGAGACGAAGGCAAACACCCAGCATAGTGCCTCGTTCATTGACTTCCCGCGAAGCCAAGTCCTCTTGCCAAATCTGAGGTGCCTGTCAGTCCCCAGTGACCTTTATTGTGACGTCCGTAAAGTCTAAATATACATAACGCATGGCCAATGGCCAAATAATTATTTCTGGGCGTGACCATGCCCTAAAAATATACTCAAAACATTGATGAATGATCACTATGAATCCTAGATATTTATGAAATGCAGACCGTCGTCTCATGTATTCGAGTATGCTTGGAATCCTGTGTGGTCTAAATCCAATATCCTTGAGACAGTCTATTGACCTTTCAGTCAAACTAGGCCATGCGATGTTGTTAAAATATTAAGTTTACTGAAATATAAATATGTCATCTGTGACATAAGTATACCTAATTAATTGGGTCATACGTCATAGTCAATATATATTAAAACATGACACGATTAATGAAATGTTTCCTGAAGGCTAGCGTTTGGTAACAGGTCTCATGCATCACACCAGCTCAGATCAGTGCCAAGTGTTATAATTAATGGAAGCCCCAAGTGGTACACAGTACGTACACCACCAGTTCAGCTATTTAGAGGCTGACAAACAGAACATACTTCGGCAGTTATATGCAGGGCCACATGATACGTGTATTTCAAATAATACTCTGGGCAATTGTTAACTTTTAGCTGTTATTGTGTGAGGTATTCTTTGTCTATATTTATCTTACAACCAGCTTCATGTTAGTGTACACTGGTTCTGTTTGGTACAACCCCAGTAAGAAACTGCATATTCTATGCATTAAGATAGCAAGATTGCACTTTCTTGCTACATTTTGTGTAAATGAAATAAACTATTTAAACATACTGCAACTATATGTAGACAGACGGGCGCCAATGTTTTGATGTCTGCATTTGATATCTGCATTATGGTATATTAGTTCATTTCTATTTAGATGAAATGTGGCAAGAAACTGTATTCATTCAATCTTATTATCTCAAAGTGTAACATCTGCAGTTTTTGATAATTTCTGCGTGGTAGTATCAAATAGAGCCAGCGAACACTAACATGTTTATGCCCACATTGTTAGAAATCAGATACACTTTCATCTGACGTGGCCAAAAAGTATCCCGGTCAAGATCGCATGCTAACACGTTTGTTTCTAAAATTGTAATTTCATTGCGATTCAAGTCCTCTGCATATAAATATAGCTAGAATTGCTGCAACATTTCAATCATACCAAAACACAGGTTTGTATAAATTGGACGCGTGAATATCAAACTTATCAAACTTCCAACACAGTGTTTCTTAATTGATAAAAATATGCAGAATATTTTTTCCAACAGCTATATGTCACTGGTTGCATGGGCCCTTCTACATAGTGGACCTGAAAAATATTTAGTGGAGTAAAGTTCCTACATTACCTGAAAAGTAGCTATGTCCCTCTCAGGGTTTTGTAAGCATAGTAAACAACCACAAAAAGAATTCGTTATGCAATTGTGTTGGGCAACATTGTGCAAGATGTAGAGAGAAACCATGAATAGCACAATGGTTATGTTTGTTACGTTTAGTACACTTCACTTACGTGTGTACACTTCACTTACGTGTGTCTCACATTTGTCGAACTAAAATGGAGTTCTTCTGGAAACGAGAAAAAGTTGTGACTTTTTTTTCATCATGAATGCTTAAAACTAAAGTGTTTTCAGTGTCGAAACCCACATGCCCATGTCAGCGTATCGGTAGTAATGATACACGAGCATAGAATTAAACGATCACTCACCCATGTAACCGCCAGTATGATCAATACGGGAGTATTAGTTGATAGGTAATATAGATCTAAGTCCATGTAAGATTGTCGTGGAATGCAGGGCCTTGAAATGCTATGTTATGCAATACAGAACGTTCTCAATATACCAGAATCTGAATTAGTCGCTATCACCAGAAAGAAAAAGACGTACTGTCGCTTCAAAGAGATATCTTATCTGTACACCCCCCACTAAGTATATGTCTTGTTCACAACAAGGTCCTTCGACAATTGGTCAAAGTACCAATTTCTCAATTGAAGAATATCCCAAGAACGCGAGACACTACAACTTACACATACTCGTCTGTCCAGAGTTCTGCTAACTGTAGTAGCTGTACAAGCCTAGACGTCGATACCCTCAATGTTCTGAGTGGAGGCCACGGTCTGACAAAAACAACAACCGCGTAGGTTTGTAAATGCACCCATGGGGTTTGATTATCGTGTAATGTTTGCGTTCCACTTCCAATGACACGAAGCAGTTGAGGTGTCATTCCACAGGCCACCAATACCGCCCACCAAAACACATGGACTTGATAAAGTAATCGAGCTCGTAGTGTGAAGTCACTTACCTGTACCACAGTTACTTGTCTGTGTCTGTACTTGGTGTTTACGAGGCTAGGCTAACATGCTAACTTCTATCGACTGTAATGACTGGAACGAAGATGGTAACTTGATAATTTGAACAACAGATAGAATAACTTGTAACCAAAGTAGTGTATGTCGATAAGCCCCTAATATTTTGAGCCAATTACCAGTTGTTTGCTTTGTTCGTTAGTTTGTTTATATTTCATTTGATTAGCCGTGTGTACAGTTCGTTACTAATTGATTACGCCATCAGTCACGGTTCGTCACTGTCTAGGAGTGCTTTCGTTATTTCATTAGGCGAGTACGTACATTAATTGTTTAGAAGCAAGGGACACCCAATTTCTGAATTCTGTCACCGTGTTTCTTCGAGCGTCCATAATATGTACGGATTTTAATAGAACAAACATCATTTCAATCCAGTGAAGTCTAACACCCCCACCCCCCAAAAAAACCAAAACAAAACAAAAAACAAAACAACAACAACAACAACAACAACAACATCAACAAACAAACAAACAAATTAACAAACAAACAAACAAACAAACAAACAACAACAACAACAACAACAACAACATACAACAAACAAACAAACAAACAGACACACAAAACCACTTACGCGGGCAATGATTACAAATTGAGTTTGCCCGCTATTTTTCCGTCCGAGTTAGAAAATCCGCACACCAAAATGAAACACTCGTTGTTTACCCATCAGAAAAATGAATAAAGTGCAGGCCAATACTTCCCAAACATCAAAAATATAAAGTTTGTAAAACAGCGGCGTTATAGGCTTCTCTTAAACCTCCATGGTAAAAACCTCAGACCTGAGGTAAAACACACTATAGTAGTAAATAAAATAGTTCATGTCAGTGTCCGTATTCTTCAGTCACGGTAATTAAATACAATAATCTGCAGCCGATCACGAGAAACACATAAACTGTATCTTTTATCAAAGACAATCTGATTAATATGATAACAGAGTGATAATGGTCTATAAATACGGTATTCATTGACTTTAAACATGACGTCATAGACGCTACTGTCAATTATCCCAGCTACGAAATCCAAATACAGGACATCATAAAGACGACGTAAGAAATCTTTAGACCCAATCAACATGCTATGACCTGTCTGGTTTGTCAAGTTGTTGTAAATGCTACTTTTTACAGTTCATCCGACTTTTAAATATAAAGTAAATGGTTAGTCATTTATTTTTTATTCAATGTATTTGTAAATATATATATATATATATGGAATGGGATAATACTATTTACATGACAAGCGATACAATAGTCATGGTAAAGTTGTGGATAACTTCAAGTTGTTGGACTTACGGATTTGTCGTTGTGGGCGCTCCATATCATGTATATAAGCAACAGGATGAATATTATCTTGCATTGCAAGAGAACGTGACCCTCCCCGGTCGTTTATGGGAGCCTCTTCCCTCTTGTCTGATTAATGTATTACTAGTATTAGATTTTTGCATTGAACTTCGATCATGTGGCATCCAAATAACACTAACCCAGTCGTTGAGGGCGCTGTTATGTATGGCCCTTGTTCAAGCGCTAGAATACTAGTATCAACTCTTCATATAAATTTCCAGATACTAATTTCACAGGAGACAGCGACTTTGCGATCTCTGAATAACTCGGCTGATCGTCTGAGAATGTAAGTACATGAATATCACTTGATAGTGACGTGTACAGGGAAATAGATGGTAATCATAGCTAGCTGGAAGAGCATACATAGTTTTACTATCACGAGCCATGATTTATATATTAGCTAGCGGTGGCCCAACACAAAATGGGGGAAAGGTTACACAAATTTAAAGTCGTCAGATTTAATACTCTGCTACACATTCGGAAGTCACACGAGACTTCATTTGTTAGCCATGCTTTAATTTGTTATTCACAAGATTCACACAGTAGAGTCTCCTGTGATACGACTTCTATCTGTTTGCTATATTCTGTTTCGAGGACGACAAAATGTAGGCAAACTATGCTTATATGGCATGATTTGTTCTGCTCAAATTACCACCAATGTGTTCATCTAGAAAATCAAATCGTTTTGCATGCCGATAACTACCTCAAAGAGCATATGATCAAATGTTATCGTCCACAGAACTAGCTATACATAAAAATTGTCAGTCATCACAGAATCCGTGTGAGAGTATTATATTCACTCTATTCCAACTCTGGCAGCAGCCCTAGTTGTTCATTTCGTTCACTTTTTGTGTATTCCGGTTCAAAGATGTAGTTTCCAAACTAAGTTATGGTCACTGCCAAACGCCAACTTGAATGTCATAAAGGTCGAGAGGTAATGACGTGAAGATTTCTCAGAATGAACACCAGAGGGCAAGGAAAACAAGCCATATTCGATACACGGTACAAATCAGTAGTCAAACATCTAATCGATCAGTACAAGCCACATTGTCGGTGAATTTTTCCCTAATTGTGATTTACCTGTTTATTTGTTTCTTTTTCCCTTTTGATACACCAGACTGAATATTGACTGACTCTCAGTGTTTATTGACTGACTGTAGCCATGTAGTTTGACAGAAAGTGGAAATCCTCACAGCCGGTTGTTGGCATTAAATAAAAAGTCCAAACACTCAAAGTTGGGCATTCTAGAAACCGTACAACTTATTCCACTGTACATTTTTGTAGAAACAAATCAAAATTATGAAATAGAAAATGCTGTAGACAGTAAAAAAAAGTTATAAAGATGTACTGCAGATAATGTATACAATGATAACGTCTCGCTTTCATTCCTGGCGTCCCCTGCAACACTAGACAGAATGTTGTGAATTCTAATCAAGTTCAAATCCATGTAATTACTGATAACGTTTTCATCTGAGACTTACACAATTGTTTTTTTTGAAGGAAAAGAGAACAATTTTATTATTTACTTAGCAGCATATTTTGTCTCATATGGAGCACCAAAGTACAAATCATAGAATATACACACATATACTGAGTACACTCACAGTGACTATAGACACAGTGACTATATATAGACCCGTAAATATTAAAAACAAAATCACTTTAAAATTCCACAGTAAAATGACTATGTCAAACATATTCATTTAAAACACTTGGATCTATACAGTTAAAACCTTTTCGATTTATCCTTGTAATGTACATGTATTTATTTAGCTATAGTTTTTGATGTTACCATGTTTTAGTTAGAATGACAAATTACAACAAACAAAGGGAATCTCTTATTGCGCATGTTCAGTCCGTCATTTGCGCATGCTCATTCAACTGGGATCAGCAACGAGGCTTCCAAAGTATTAATATATTCGGCATCTCCCTGAGATGAGTTGTATGTTAAACCTGCAATAGCTGTAACTGAATCTTTTTTCATAAAGAAATACAATAACACACATATACAGAGTACACTCACAGTGACTGTGTAACCAGTAACTAATGAAATGAAAATTTAAACTATTCTGGGTAGCTAGCCTGTAACTTGAATTTTGACACCATGCTAGTGATGCTGATCATTTTATCAAGAAAGTAAATATGCATTACGTGACTTTGATTATATTGGCGTTGTCGTCGGCGAATATTTCACACATGCAAAAAACGGTGAACTCATTTTGACCATGCGCATTTACACAAGTAATGACCGGTGGCGGCGCTGTAATCAGTAGGTCATTACTTGCAGACTACATATACAAATTTACAATTAAGTGATGCAATAAACTGTAGGAAGTGATGAAAAACATCAAAACTGCCGCCCTCTTTAAATGCTCCAGTTACTTGGTATTGCAATTTTAAACATGTAGACGTCTACCTTGTTGAGCTATTTTTTGGGTAGATCCTTCAAAATATACATTATACAGATGGTAAATAATTGCATGTTATATCCAACGAAATTAAGGCAGCTAAAATGAAATACATAGATATTATTTATAAAAATACTAAAAAAAACCACGTATTGTAAATACGTTTAGAGTAACGACATACACTAAACTTACAGGTAAAATTATGACATAATGTATATAAATTTTAAAAAAACTTTGAGAGTCATATTCAGATTAAGTTCACTTATTGCTTCTTTTAAAATAACACAATTAAAAATTAGCAAAGTCATTTTGAGTGCTTTCCATTTAAATCATGTTTATAAGACATTTGGAATGACATACTTTTGAGATCTCACGAGATTACGAACATCAATCACAAGACAAAGGTTATTAGAGAGAGAGTAAATTCCTTTTCTTGGAGAATCGAAGCCTCGAGATGTTTAAAACAGTTATAGGGTCGATAATTCCATATGTAAAGGTAAAATAGCAGAGATGAGTTGCTCCCAGTTTTCATTCTTTGAATGTAGTCACCATGGAAACGGTATCTCCATGGGAAGGGTTAAAAAGTTAAGTCTTTTCACCTTGGTTAATAAACTCTTTATACATTTGAACGGTGCAGGTTGTCACTGCCCAGCAGTCACGACTTCGCTCGGCACACAAAGCGACCCCTGCTGTTTTTAAACACAGTAAGATGTATCAAATTAATCAAGAAGTCAGTAGCGTGACTAGTAGACTGCCCTTGAAAGTTCATCACACAAACCAGTACAGACTGCGAATACAAACATCAAAGAAACACTTAGTTTAAAATCTGACGTCTTTTCGCCGATGTAACACAGTCACAATTCAATGATTTAAAGGATCCTGGACAGCACCATTATCCAGCTGACGTGGCGTACTATTTACACAGGTGTAGGCGCGGGGTGCTCCTTTGCTTCCGCTTTCTTCATTCTCGTTTTACGTTCCTTCATTTTTTCGACTCTTTTGTATATGAACATTGCAATCATGGCTAGAACAAATCCAACGAGAATTATCCCGATTAAAACTCCGACGACTGTTTCCCCTGAAACAACGGCAGCTGAAAGTCAAAAGAAATTAAATAATCAGGTGGGCATCTTAATGACCTTATACTATGCGCAAGCCAAGTTATAAGTGTTCGAACTGAAAATATTAGATTTACATATTGGTAAATAATAGGTCATTATATATTGATCACTAGAATACGTATAATTCAGTTGTTCTAAGGTGTTCGAAATTAGAGAGACAAAGCGTTCTAAATCGGCGTTATCTCCCCGGTGTAATCTTAAAACATACTTGCGCAAGTATGATTATTTTATTCTCCTGTGGTTTTCTTTATTAACCACTCGTGAAATAAGGATTTTGTTGCTACTCTTGTCACTCGTGTTTTCTTTGGTGGACGACGAAAAATATTGAGGAATATATAATATATAATTGTGAGACAACTGTTCAGAATGCAATCACCTAGGAAACCGTTGTTTGATAGGATACGTCTGTGATAGAAATATACAGTATATCCTAGACTAAGTTGTGAGTTTCATTCTTTTACTGTCATTTTAAAATAATCGATTCGAACAAGATATCAATTTAGTTCTTGCACTAAGTTACATTGCCAAATATAAAGAGGTTCACGTGTTTTCTATAAACACTCTTTCTTTAAATGCAAATATTGTCAACCTTTTTGTCCAGGTTGACAACCAAACTGTACCTCGTTGCAATACTTACTATAAATTCAACGAAGCTCGTATACTAACTAGACAGATTATGTATCCATGCCAATATGAGATACTGTTAACCGATCCAACATGATGAATAAATTGTAATTGAAGTTACTCTTTTCTATTATAGCTTTTAGAAGTCATCTTGTGTCCATGCCTGACTTGACTTCATAAATGGCGACTTGTTTAGTCAATCGTAAAGTCTAAGACAAATTCTGTTTAACCTTCGTGCCCACTGCCATTAGATCAATGAGCCAAACGTAAATGGACTCTTATGTGCTCACAGTATGCATTAACATCGATCTATATGATGAAGTAGTGTCAATTCCTGTCTGACAATAACTAAGGTTGCAAATGCTCCGGTATTTTTGTTCTCAAGATTTGCCTTTTTTTGCAACTTTCGGTTATTTGACACAAAACATGAGGGGTGGGGTGGGGGGGGGAACCATTTACCTCTTGGAGACACAGTTTCGATTATGATTAAAGTTAGGTTAGAATAATTGTGACAGTCGTTTGGAAAAAAGTTGGCCTAACAACTAATCCTGTACAGTCCTTGTGGATTCACTGATAACGTTTAATACACTATAAATATAAATGCGAGGAAATTTGAAGCCCTGGCCTTTAATATGATTTACAGTAGTTTTTCATCCTATTTGAATTCGACTCTCGTTGAATATATACTAGTATGCCATCTACGGTCAAACACTTCTCACATAATGATACTGTAAAACCTTGAAATGGACAAGCAATGGTCAACTGACTACTACATTTTGACAAACACATGTACTTACATATATTGGGACAGTCTTCTTCATCTGAACCATTAGCACAGTCTGAGTAGCCATCACAATATGCATATTCTCTATAAATACATGGCGATCGAGGCTTGCCATACTCTCCACAGTAAAACTCCTCAGGATTGCATATTTCATCTGCTGACGGAACTGTGAAATAATATATGTAAAGATATATGTTAAATAATCAACCATAAAACTAATACTATGTATGTATGTATGTATGTATGTATGTATGTATGTATGTATGTATGTATGTATGTATGTATGTCTCTTTTTTGTAACACTTTGCGTACACTCCCTAACTTAGATAGTAATATGCATTAAAGTAATAACAATGGGACAAGAAGTATAGGCAAATTATCCAATTTCATCTAACTTGTCATTTCCTAATCTAAATTTATGATATTAATCATCTTTTATAAATTGTCTTTTCCTTTATGAATTCATCACATGTTAATTAATCCAAGTACAGGAATGGGTCATGACAGTCGAACTCTGAATGTCAATTGTGATGTATGAGAGGACAGTCATATCTTAACATTTCATCGACAATGCCGTCATCACAATGACACCACTACTACATCATTAAAGGTGAACGAATACCAACTTCCGTCATATCAGGCTAGAACATAGTCGTTGGCTTCCTACAAATATTTTTCTAGTGTATTACACAGTATTACTGCTCTATTATGCTGTATGGGAGTTTGCTTCAGGGCTGGGTGGGTTTGTGGGAGGGGGGGGGGGGGTTAGTAGGTGGTGGCTGCTATCTGATCCGAAAGCGAAAACGCCTATGCTAGTGTGTAATACGCTTGTATGATGACACATGTACATCACTATTAATTTTACTCAGGTAGAGCAAGGATCATCAAACAGGGTCTGAGAGGAGAATGACGAAACGTACTTTGCAAAATTGTATTTTTGAGGAGATGCGAATTTTTGAGATGGTCTTATGAAGTCAATTTAAGTCCGAGGCTTCCTTGGCCAGTGTCCTTTATCACAGACAATGCCGGGCTGTGCATAATCACAGTAATATATATTATAAATTTATACACTAACTTACAGTTGCCTGGCTTGTAAATCTTGTAACGTCATTTCTTACCCTCTGGCCTGAGGTAAAATGATTACTTAAATTTCATCTCATAAATTAACACTTTTTATCATTAAAATTTAATACACCTGACTCTATACCAACATCTATAAATGTGACAGCCAGGTGACAGAAAAGCTAGTAATTAAAACATAACGTACACTTGCTGCTGTGATATTCGTCGAAGAATTGACAATAGCTCAACTACGTGTTATCAAGTTTAAACCGCTAGGCTCAAACATTACATATGAAGTATCATCACCGAATTAAATGGTATCACTTGTAATCCCTACATTTGCCAGGCAATAACGAAACAAGTGTTTTGACATGTGTGCAGAGGCATGTTTCGGAGTCTACAATAAGATGGAATAAAGGCGACCTGGCGTCCTGGATAGATCCGCTTACGGCGGTTGAGATGAAGAAATGTACTTAGGAAATAAATGAAGGTGATATGGGAAGTGAAGTAACAGAACACGCATCATGCATATATTGATATATAAGGGATATGCGATTATTTTGGTTTTAGAAGCAAAATGCCACTGAGTTACGGATTCTTGCAGACTAAGATATCACGATGTCTTATGCTCAAGAGCAGTTATTGAAGCGTACATTAATGTTATGTGAGTTTATTGGCTTGTTAGTTTTCTAAGTCACGTCAGTGGTACAGAAGTACACTGATTTAAACATTGTGAATATAACTTTGAATTACTGCGCACCTGGAAAACTATATGCATTTTGATATGTTTTAAAGCCGTGGAAACTGTGCGTGTACTTTTGTGTGTGCCTTTGGGCGCATGACACTTCAAAGCCTAGTGAACTGTGTTTGTTTTCAGTGAAGCAAGCACTTGATCACGTAGAGGAACAGAAGGATAGAATTAGATCTTGCTGAAACAGAAATCACGATTGAGAAGTCTGACAAAAACTAACAAAACATACAAAGCACAAAAGGTGTTCTGAGCTTTCCTTATGTATGTCACAGTATTTGGAAATTCAAAGTGCATATGCTTTATGGAACGTCTTGCTTTGTGTATGTGTCGGGGGGAAAGCTCGATTTTATGAATTTTTTAGGGTTCAATAACTGAAATGAGTTTCTCTTACTTTCGTCACATTTTCTCTCGTCTTCGTAGTCTCCACAATGGTTATAGCCATCGCACACTGTGGGACCAGGAATGCATAGACGTTTACTTTTACAGTGAAAATCACCAGATTTACAGGTTGACTCTCCATCTGAAAAGAAAGAAAATACCGTGAAAACACACAAAAATACATGCAGGCATGCGCGCGCAAGCACACATACAATCATATACACACACACACACACGCACGTACGTACATACATACATACATACATACATACATGCATACATACATACATACACACACATATTCCATACATATTACATACATATTACATACATATTACATACATACATACATACATACATACATACATACATACATACATACGCAACTTGCAAGTAATGGACTTCGATCGTGAAATGTGTTATGTTTCGTACAGTACTAGTATTTTGGCGATCGAACGCCCCCTTAGCATTTAGTACTGTTTACAAAGATTCACACCAAATTGATAAACCAAGTTACTAAAAATACACAATAGCTGCTTTGATATAAGCCCTTGTATCTAACACAAACAAATGCATTACAAGGCTAGACCTCGGAGCAGGTGCGGAACACAGATTTTATTTCCTTTTCTAAGTGCATTATAGCTTAATAATTTGACTAGTGATGGTAAAGATACCAGAATGAATTTAAATTGATTCCACTAGCGTTAAGAATAGTTATAGAATTCTTTTACTTTGCGACAGACAAAATCTAATCAAATGCATATAACTGACAAGAATGTCCCTACCAATCTCATCTGTCTGTAAATAAGACTATTGTAAATATTCGAAAACAAATTGGGAAAGCTACTTTCTAGGAAGTCTTTGAAAAATGCACACTAGTTGCCAGTCATCCTTACAATTTCTGTTTTCGAAGATATATTTTTGTTAAAATCAAAAGATGTATAGTTTTGTAGAAACGCAAGAAATCACTTTGAAATTGTATAGGACTGCTCAATAGAGTACATGACAGTGTGGTGTGCAGCAGTTAGGTAAGGTAAGGTAAGATTACATTACATTACATTACATTACAGTATAGCACGACGGAGTACAACACGGTGAAGTGGAAACCAGTACAATACAGTACACAACAATATTATAGTATAATACAGTACAGTTTAGTGCAGTATAGTACACTGCTGTGCAGTAGAGTAGCGTACAGTGGTGTAGAGTAGAGTTGAGTAGACTAGAATGCAGTACAGTAGACTGCATTACATTACACTGCAGTACAGTACAGTATAGGGCAGTGGAGTACAGTTGTGAAATATAAGCATAGTTCAGCACAGTGCAGTAGAGTAGAGTAGAGTGGAGTAGATTAGAGTATAGTACAGTAGAGAGCAGTACAGTACAGTACAGTACAGTATAGTACAGTATAGTATAGTATAGTATAGTATAGTATAGTATAGTACAGTACAGCACGTAACGTACAGTACAGTACAGCACAGTACAATATAGTATAGTACAGAACAGTACAGTACAATAAAATACAGTACAGTACAGCGCAGTACAGTACAATCAATTCAATACAGAATAGAACAGAGGAGAACAGTACATGTACAGTACAGTACAGTACAGTACAGTACAGTACAGTACAGTACTTTCCAGCACAGGGTATGAGGGGACAGGACAGGACAAGTCTGTCCTACATTACAGAAGAGCTAGAGAACACGACACGACAGGAACAATAACGAGAACGTGAGAAATAGCCTCCGAGGAATTCAGATCGGAAGACATGTTGAATGAATAATTTATACTTTGCATATCACGACTCATATAATTATTCTATAACAGAGTACTACAGATATGCTGTTTTATAACCAAATCTATCAAAATAAGCCTTAAGCGACCGATATCGTTTCCTTTTCAGGCAGTAGTAAGACGTTCTGGTTGATTGATGAGAAAAAAGGACAGCAATGACGAGAAGTGACATCGTATCCTTCCTGCCCATCAACGCGCTGAAGTTTCAGAGTAAGTAAATTGAAGAATGCCGATGTAGCAATAAGAGAGGATGGGTATTTTTGTTCTTGCAAGAGTACAAGTTAGTGTGTTTGATGTGTGTAAAGGTATAGGTTGAAAAATGCTCATTATATCAGTCACACCAAACGATGACTGCCGGAGATGCCATTTGAGTTCATGCTAGCCATTTTACCGCCAGAAATTGTGAATAAAATTCTCAGTTTGTATCCACTTGCTGGTTCGTTTAAGTTTGATTTTAGACTGAAATCACACTAAATCTATTTTAAATTATAATTTGATTCAATTAATTATAATTTGCTGTAAAAGTTGTGGCTTTTTTTGAAATTTTCTTCCAAAAAAATGAATACCTCTATTATTATCCCATATGTCTAACATACAGAGGGTTATGGTTAATATCAACAACACACACAACGAAGCTGCAATGTAAGTGGCAGTGTGCGTGACTACTTCTTTCATTTTTTTGAATTTGTGACTTTAAAATGACTAACCGTGTCGCCAATTTTAATTTCATTTTTAGTGTGCATGCTTATATACTTGTACTTTCCTTGACATTAATGAAACTTGCAAAGCTATTGAATTTCTCTCTCGCTTCAAATCTTAATTTAGACATGACGAATGTTCGTAAGCATAGAATACAGTCAATGCCATTACTATGAATGTTCACTGAGTAATTGATCAATGAATTTAATATCGACAAGTCATCAATATCACCCTGACCAGCTGTTTATTACTTTCGTTTACTTATTTATTCTGTGTGCTGTCTGCCTAATACATATTGGATAAGATTCCCACATATAACAATCAATGGGGCAGTGCAATTGCCACTCATTCAGCCACTGGGAACAACCTATTACGCTCTTTCGAGGAACGGTGATTGTTCAGGTAAAATGTCAAATTGTAGTTAATTGACATCTTCGCAAAAGGGTAAACGGATAACACTAAGTATAGTCGTACTTATAAATCCAATATTTAGATGGACTAACTGGAATGACTGTATTGTTCAGTTGTTCACTATTGTCATTCAATTGCATGCACACTGCTTATGAAATAACAAGAAAACGTGAACCTACATATGAGCGATGCAACTTATCAAAACACCCACGCAGATAATATAGTCAAATCGATTTAAACCAGTCTTACTCGTCACACGACGCTGCATGGAGATAGCTATAGCCTGGTTCAAGTTAAATAATCCTTTCGCATACCCTTATGACGGGGACATATCGCCGATAATTCAATAAGAAAAAACAATTACTGCGTCATCATTATAGAAATTGGAAGCTTGAAAAAAACCTGATAATATCAAAACGTTGAGCACAACACGGCATCGCAGCTAAAATAATAAACTCTACCTGGTATTAGAGGGGAACGCCACTCCAGGAAATGGATATATTTTCATAAAATATTGGGAGTCATTTCATGACTTCACATCACATACATTTTGCACGATTACCAAGAAACGCCAAATTGGACTGGTCCAATGCTGCCTAATGAGAGTACGCAGTCATACATTTTTATTAGATACACACCGAATATTCATGACTCCTAAGTGCTTATTACCTTCAGATACACGGTGAAACTGTGTGAGATAGAACAATATGTAATAAAACGTATGTGATGTAAAATCATGAAATGACTCTCCAGGACCTAAAGTTAATGAAAGTACATAAATTTCCCAGAGCAACGTTCCACTGTACATAACTTGTGACTTACATTTTGTATCGCTGTAATATTGAGTATATATTGCTTTGAATCCTCGGTAGGTGCTTTGATTGTGGTTCGTTGTATGGAAGGTCAGCAATAAAGGAGAACCTTCGCTAAGAATTGACACCTTCTCCCAATTGTTTTTACAGATTATGCTTTTTTCCCGATGAACGGTCTTCTCGATGGTGATCTTCTCCCCTTCTTCTTTACAAGTTGTTTCTGAAAAGAATGGGAACAATGGAAATGAGCGGTATGTATGTATGTATGTATGTATGTATGTATGTATGTATGTATGTATGTATGTATGTATGTATGTATGTATGTATGTATGCCTGCCTGCCTGCCTAACTGTCGTTTGCCTGTTTGCCTGTTTGCCTGTTTGCCTGTCTGTCTGTCTGTCTGTCTGTCTGTCTGTCTGTCTGTCTGTCTGTCTGTCTGTCTGTCTGTCTGTCTTCATGCTATGACGTTTGGTAGCTAAATTATTATATCGAGAGAAACACCCTTAAACGACAATATTCACTGCATTTTTTTATGAGACCTTGTAGACACACTACAAAAACCATAAAGTACTCAAGGTCATCTGAGATGACGATTTATACCTACTATACATTACAAGTGTTTGTTTATTTTAATGTTCAAAACGTAATCTACTGAAATAACAGTTGAACCGCGTAATAAAACTAGGAAATCATATAATCTTGGTATTTTTCTAATACGCCTTATATATCAGACTGTCTGACTGTGTGGCGCCCACACACAATTCACAACAAGGCGACTGGGCCTGTGCAGTTTCTTTTTTCAAGGACGATGTCTTGTGTCTGTAAAATGCTTGGACAATTCGTCACATTAGGAAACACGACTTCACGTCACGGTTAGTACATCCTTGATATTCACTCCTAGAGGTACCAATCAACACATATATGTCATATAAGTGAAGCTGACTATTCAATGATACCAATGGCTGTATTCGGCAGCCTAATGACAGAAGACCACGAAGGCAATTGTCTTAAATTGTAATAGGTAATTACTTCTAAGATTCACTGACTTATGTAACATGCTAGCTCATTGAAATATATATATATATATATATATATATATATATATATATATATATATATATATATATATATATATATATATATATATATATATATATATCGAGACATCCCTAGACTTATAACATGACTGTAAATGTCTGCAGATTCCAGAAGAATATCGTCTATATAAATAAATAAATAAATAAATAAATTTAATATATAAATATTGTCTTTTTGTAGATTTCTTTCTTATGTATTAACTTATTCTGCATACAGTAACTCCGACAGAAGAAAAAATAGATGACAACTGCTGTTATGTGATTTGTCTTCTATAATTGTCATACTTGAGTAGAAGTGATCAATTTGAAAAAAAAGAGATAATATCGAGAAGTGCATGTTATACCTTATGGCAATGGGGTATCACGTCATACTCCATTAAGAAAAAAACGTGTTTATAGGAAACGTTTACGCAATTATTATGTATCAAGTTGGTCAAGGTCATTGAGTATGTCATATATATTCAATTCAATTCATTGTGAAAACACGAGCTAAATATTTAAAAACGCTTCTTGATTATGAAAATCGAATAATCCCTCTTCCACCCACATGCAGCAATGCATTACATTAAACTTACATAACCCAGTATTCTTTTTTTTTCTACTAGCAGTACTTAATGGACATAATACATATCGAGTAGTGTACGTGCGACAAAATGTCATAGATTATTCCTCTTTTGTATAAATCATACGTAATAGAATCTCAGGTTGATCGTGAATGTAAAAAGTACAGGTATGAGGCGAAAGAGTGTCTCACTTAATCATATATATATATATATATATATATATATATATATATATATATATATATATATATATATATATATATATATATATATATATATATATATATATATATATATATATATATATACTTAACTTACCTTAGCTAACTTTGGGGAAACATTTTAGTTAAGCTTTGTTTGACCTTCATTTGTTATTAATATATATATATATATATATAATATATATATATATGATACCAAATAACTATAAATAAATGAAATTCACCCAAATAATGTATAAATGAAATGAAATTGAGGAAAGAAAAGCGACACGTGCGGGATTCGCACCCACGACCCTTGAATACTAGCCAGAGTGCTCTAGATAGTCCTGGTGTGTACCTTTCTATTCCTCGGCAGGTGAGACGCCGTACTTATTAACCCATTAGCCTTTCAACCCAAGGATCCAAATACACATATATGGTATATTTGTCTGTGTATCTTTGTTGTTTATATAAAGTACATGCCTCTTTTTTTTCAATACTGAATCTAAGGAAAGTGCCTCATCCATGATCATTTCCAGAATTTGTTTATATGAGCTATCTAACCTTCATCTCAACATTACCATCAATATTCAGCAAGATAAGATAAAATCCATTAAAGGCTTTATATTATATTTTCTACTATTTCGATTAAAGGTTCCACAAATAATTCATTATTAGCATTTATAGATCTCGTGATATTTGTTCAGTTATTTTTAATCTGTATGTTTATAACGGATATATAAACCGTTATTATGTTACCAAGTTTCCATAAAATGAGTATTAAATCCCTACAAAGACATCAAACTTAAAATTCTTGTAGATAAAGTGTACATGATATGACATGATATCCTCCTCTAGTTATTAATATGGTGTTCACGGTATTGAAATCCGGCCATTACTGTAACAATATGCTGGAGTGAGTTAATCTGAACAAAATGTCGCTCAACAAATATCTTACTAACACGGCTACATTTTATCGTCTGGCTGACTAAAGTTGTGACATTTTATAGTCTGAATCGATATAAATCTGACAAACGTTGTTAAATTTTATCGTTTGGCTTGACAAAATTGTAACTAATATTGCTCCAAATTGTCGTCTGGCCATGGAGTAACTATAATTTGACTAACATTCATGTCACATGATTTTATCGTCTTGCTGGACAACATTTGACTAACATTGATACATTTTATCATCTAACTTTACAAAAATACTAAAATTGCTACATTTTTATCGTCTGGTTCGAAGAAATAGTAAGTGTTATATTTTGATTGTTTACCAGATAATCAAGAGGCAGCTTACGCAAAGGGAATGTAGCAAGCAAGTTAGGTAAAATTTCTGTCTCGCCCGACGATGAATTAAAAGTAGCAATGCTCGAAAGAATTTTGTCTAGTCAGTAGTTGGACTGTTTCAGTTTAATTGGCTTCAATTGTATAAAAAATATCACAATCTCCCGCTAAAAAATCAAAACACGTTCAAACATTGTTTAACTAAAGGCTTACAACGGATTAATTATTTAATATGCGTATCAACCTGTCCCCAATGCATCATTTATGTAAAATGTTCTCATTTATTTTGTAATGTCATCGTTGTACAAGATTTCTCCTCAGTCGGGATGATACAGACCATTTCTTCTAAAGATAACAAATTCATCTTCTATAATTTTTACATGTTTCAAAACCTTGGATTGGTTACTTTAATATAACACTGAAGACCAGATTCGCTATATTATTCTAAAAATAAATTCAGATAAATGTAACAAAAGTTTACAAGTATTGTTTGCATTTTTACCTGTTTGTCTATCATGTTTTTATATTTTTAATCCCCCTCTGAGTTGAAGTGAACCTCTTGATTAACCAGTCGGGCATTATTGTTAGTCTGCATGACACGGCTAATGTTCACACATTGCATTGTATATATACAAAGAAAACCCCAAAAGTCATCCCGAAATCACTTCAAGTTCAAGTTACATCTTAACTTAGGATGCGAACACTTTGGAAACCATGCAGACAGGCATGTTAATTAGAAGGCGAGAGGATGAGGCGAATGACGTATGATTATAGAGATAGGATCTGTTTAATCTTTTTCAACATAACGAGATAAAAGTATAGACATTTCCTATGATTTAAGATAATGAGAAAGCTGCATATCTTTAGATTTAAGCCAAACTTTTGTTTTTTAATGGAAATTCTATCAACAAAATTACGTCTGCCTGAAATGGTACATTAGATTAAAAGACAGTCTGATCATCCATGTGACATTTAATGTGAAATTCTCCTCGGAAATAAACTGTTTAATTTTTTGCTAATACTGTGTTCAAATTGCACTCATTCTCAGTTAAAATCAAGAAAAAAATCCTGGGGTCACCGTACACATTTTTGGAATAGAGGTCAAAATGTTATCAAGATTGAGCCATCTTAGAATCCAATATGGCCGCCGAATACTGTGTTAACGCCTAAGGGAAAATAACGGTTTCTTTGAAAACAAGACGGTGGACCCCAAACGTAAAGTTAAAAGAAGAAAGCTTTCATATGGCAAAATTTGGAGTGATTTTAAGAACTCTGATATCAGTCAAATTGGACCTTAAAGTAGAACTTAAAGAAACACTGTTGAACATGAAATTGTTAAAAGGTAACCGTAATTTTTAAATTTTTTTTTTTTTAATAGATTTTCCAATGCTGGTTATTACAGTCATGCACTTTATTCATTAATACATTATTTTTATGTACTGTTGTCTTTTGCCCTTTGTTTTTACTGTCTCCTAACTATTCTTTGATGTATTTCCTTGCGTCAAAGATGAATTACTTAGTTTTTATGGATAACAAAGACACATCTTATCAGAAAATTACATCTGCTGACACGACAGCTCAGTTTAGTTCTTGCTGTCTATTGGTTAATCTATAAATCTATGAAGTTGTCTGAAACTGTACATCGCATTTGAACCGTCATGATTCATTATCTGCTTCACCAAGGACTGGAGAAATTGTATATGCGAGAAGTGGTTTATTCTTCATTCATGTGGAAATATTGGAATGCCTTGACAAAACTTCACAGATAAAATAAACATAACTGTCAAGGCTACCCAGGGGCAATTTACCTCTCGTTTAATTAACCCAGAGTGGAAATTACAGAAACGGTTTATCCATGGGCAAAGGATACGAATCTAAATTGATGTACAGATTTGGCTATGAGAAAGACTTCTGAAATAGGGTCAATGACAGGACAGCCTTTTAAAAGACATGTATTGAACGATAACATAGATTATTGTCAAAGTAAAACGAGAATTCGAACAAACCCTGAAAGCTTTTTTGCCATGTTCTAATATATCAACTATTTACGACACTCTAAGAATGGCTGATACAATCTCCATTGCCCTGTCATATCATGATGTGTTTTTTTAGTAGCAAATTAATTTGGCTATATGACTCGTGGCTTGAATGCAAATATTTGCTTCAGTACTTAAGAACATTAGAATTCGATACGTGTAAGAAGGTATGAATAGCATGTTGAAAAACCTCGCGAATTTAGGAGTGGATAAATCGGCTTTAATTTCAAGTTAAGAACCTGATCCATTTGAAAAATACTTTCATCAACAACAAAAATCTGCTTCACGATTTTAACCATTCAACAATAAAAGTCACAGGTCAAAGCATGTATCAGTATTAAGTATTTTAAAGTTGTTTGGACCAGCCCGATGTAGGTGTAATAACAAAATGGATAAGAAATAATCATGGAAAATGCATATATCGGATAAATTTTAGATTTGTGACCGACATTTTCTTCAGATTCATAATCCAAGGACCGCTATTTTAGTTAAAGAATTTAGAGAGCGATAAGTCAATTATATTTTCCTCGTATTTTACACTCTTAAATAGCTATCAACCTTTAGAAAACACTATACGAAAAGACATATTTGACTAGTCTTTCCACATAGAATCTTGAGCAGAGGATGTGTAAATGTGGTGAGTAATATGAGACGAAGTCCACCTTTGACTTTATTTACCCCAGGTGATCTCTCCCCTGGGGGTTGTAGACAGTCAAAAATGGAACTGCGTCTCGTAGTACCCCTGAACAGAGATGGTGGTTAGGTGGGTCACAGGTGTAGTGAAATTGGCAAAGAATTCTTGGCTCAGAACGTAATCGTAAAAAGACATGTTTACATGATTTAATTGTAATATCAGCAGCAAAGTGATTTACTAGCCTTGTGATATATATTTGACTAAAAGTTTAAGATCTCCTCGTTTTACTGGTTGTAAAATTGGCGAGGGTCTAAAATGAGGATCTAAAGATAAGGATTGCATTACTAATACTCAACTGTATTTAAACAGGCTAGTCGTGTTTTAAGGTAGAGTGCACCTCGGGGACCAATTCCGCTTAACACCAAATCTTTTTGCTACTCGTTTGGAGGTAATACATGTAAAAGAAGTTTGGGGTTGACGGGCTTATTTTCAAGGAAATCAAAAATCGTTTACTTTCCCATAGAGTTAACATGGCGTTCGGCGGCCATAATGCGTTCTTTATCCATTGGCTATAATATTAATATTTTTGTGCGTTATTTTAAAAAATATTGTACGATGATCCTTGGTTTTTTCCTTGATTTCAATTGAGGATTGGTAGAAGGTTTCTTGAACAAAATAAGAGTAAATAATTAAAAACTAGTATTTCGGAAGTGCATACTACGTTAACTGTAACAGTTGAAGTATACTATACAAGTCTATAACGTTTAATGTAGATATTTTATGGGCTATTCTACCCTTTCATGTCGGGAATAATCGAGTCATCGTCGGCACTAACAATGATTTGGCCAGCGACATAATTTGCTTTTTATATGAAACGGAGACTTTATTTGATTACGAGGCTGTGAACAGCGTAACCATAAAAGGTTTATATATGTGATGTGTGTTCTTTCACTGCAATCGATAGCAATTCAGGCGCTTCCCGTGCGAATAGGGAATATATTTCGTAGTCAATCAGAACTAAAAAGCTTACTAATTTTTTGATTTGTAAAGTTATTACGTCAACCTTTGAAAGTTCTTTTCAAAGAATGAAAGGAAAAAAATCAACAAATGTAGAGATGAAAGCAATGTACTTATTACATATAGGAACAGTTTCTTGTCTCGCAATCTTAGCACAAAAGGCATAAACGGTGTTTATACATTTATGTGTTTGCATTTTCCATGTACTTTATCTTCATGACATGAAAACATTAGTAATGGCGATATTCTTTTAACACGCTCTCTGTGCGATATTGTCGCTATGGTTAACTACATCCGTTAAAGCCAATATTCGACAAAGTAAATGACTAAAACTTGTATATAACTTGTATCTATCTATCTATCTATCTATCTATCTATCTATCTATCTATCTATCTATCTATCTATCTATCTATCTATCTATCTATCTATCTATCTATCTATCTATCTATCTATCTATCTATCTATCTATCTATCGGTCTGTCTGTCGGTCGGTCTGTCTGTCTGTCTGTTATATATATATTGTTTAATACATATATATATATATATATATATATATATATATATATATATATATATATATATATATATATATATATATATATATATATGCAAGTACACGCAGCTTAAATTGTTGTTAGATTGATATAATTTTACGACAATTCACCACGAAGCCCGGTAAAATGAGCACAACCTAGGAATGTAGTACTTCAAATCTGGTTAAAACCATGCAATATGCAAATTAGTACTGTTCAATATGCAATGACAAAACCTTTCAAATGTTAAAAAAAATCAGCAGTGCCATTATTTGATACAAGTTTGATATCTCAGCTTATTAAAAATTAGAATGGAAAACCTTACCTGTACTATAGAGCTTCAACTTGACATCGAAAAATTCGATTTTGACACTGTCAAACCGATCGTTTGAGGGTATAAGAATCCTGCAAACAGCGTAACCAGGGTAGCTGTTACTAGGGTAACTTGTGTGAGACAACACTTCACCGCTCATCGCCATGGCAACCTGACTATCATCACATACTGCAATACAAGACATTAAGCACAGGTGTTAGTTATGTGATAAATACATTAAGATTTTCATTAGGTATTTACCCATTTCACGGGACGCCATTTTGCCATTTTGCACGTGTAATAAGGGGTTGCTTTGTCTGGGGTGGGGGAGAAATACATTTTAAAAGGCTCATTCGAATCATATTTACTGAAGCATACTTCACCATCAAGTACTATCGGCAGAGTTCACGCATACTATACGTGTATCATAATATCAAGGAAATTCCTTGTTCCTGTTTTCACTGCCAACAAAAGCATGCACTACCTTTAACGTATAACATATAATAGAATAGTTCATTCGAGATTTTATGTAAGAACATGTACTTTCACTCATACGTGAAAAAATCTTATATAAAGCCTCAGCTAGTATAACTTTGATAGAAACACTCCAGGATACACTACAGTAACTGCAGAATGCTTGTACAGTGTTTGAGCTAGAATTTTGGATGAACCGTATTTAGTAAATTTGAATTGTAAATGTTTACAGTGCTTTTGTATGTATGTATGTATGTATGTATGTATGTATGTATGTACAACGTTTTGTACACAAGCTGTCATTGGTCAGAATCGAATCACGTGACCTTTAAATATGCTATTGGCTGCACGTTCATATTGCTCGGGCGTGCACAGACTATTGCTCGCTGGAGTTTCACTCGATCGCGAGTTGCTACAAAAATGCATTTTATACATAGTTGCAAGTACAGTTGAAATAGTTTTTATCGATGACGAATGGTGATGAACAATGAGTGGACATGCCAGTGATTGGATGAATGAATGAACGGTATGATAAAATTAATAACAACATGCGCTTGGGCAATATCACAATTTAATGCCTGCCCTCGGCTTGGTTTTTATCAAAATTTGATAAAGAGTGCCAACCCCGTGGCCAGGCGTTAAAGTGTGATATTGCCCTTGTTACTTGTTAGCATTTGTTATTATTTACTAAATTCCCCCTCTAATAAATCCATGCTGTCTTCAAGAACTTACTGGAATTAAGGTACCGAGATACTATTTCATACTTTTTACTGTAGGCATGACTTTGACAATCGTTACAGAGCTGTGCCTTTCTATATGACTGTATATATTTATGTCCCTAGCCCGTAGTGTAATCTCACTGACTGCTGATTGCATGCATCGGAACGCATTTCTCAACAGAACACAACATAGAGAAATGTTATCGACATGTCCATCAGCCATGTGACCTGTGTTGAAATTAACAGTCACAATTTCTCAAGGCAAGAATACACCAGAACACAGGGAAAACATTCATATTGTATGATACAAACTGACACAGGGTTGAGGTCATGACCTTGCCGTTGTGATAACGTCACTAACACATGATATTTGTCACTGAGATTCCTCATTCTGTCAAATGAATTATTGGTTTCCGTCGACCTGCTGAATTCTGCACTAATGGCTTCTATGTGAAATATTAATAACTATTTTAAAAGTAAAGCTGAGCTGCTCTGAAATGAAAGTCAACGGGGCCTCAATAAGGTAAGACTATGCTTGGCGTCATGCAATTGCAAATTTGTTAAGAAGTGATCGGCTCCTTTTTTTTCTTTTTATTTAATGATGGAGTCGAAGTCTTTGATAATTGAAATGACACCTCGGTCATATACGATATATTTTGTTATGTTATGTTATGTTATGTTATGTTATGTTATGTTATGTTATGTTATGTTATGTTATGTTATGTTTTGTTATGTTATGTTATGTTATGTTGTGTTATGCTATGTTATGTTATGGTAGTTATGTTATCATCTGTAATATGTTATGTTATGTTATGTTATGCTATGCTACGTTGTACAATGTCATGTTATGTTTTGCTATGTTGTTGTGTGGCTATGTTATAGTAGGTATGTTACGCTGTTGTGTTGTGTCGTGTCGTGTCGTGTGTTGTGTTGTGTTGTGTTGTGTTGTGTTGTGTTGTGTTGCGTTGTGTTATGTCATGTTATATTGCCATGTTAAATTGGTAGTTGATTTAGTCACTAGATCCCCCCCCCCCCGCCGTAACCCTACCTCAATATAAAATTGTGTGAGGCTATTAAAGACACGTTTTATGATAAACATATCATTTTAATTTGTACGAAGATTATGTTTAAACGATATTTCAGTACTACACACATTTTCACTTTGAAATGTTGGAATACAGATAGCAATTTATGAAAAGAGTCCCTTTCTGTATAACCTGATATGCCCTAATTATCCTATCTGTAATAATAGCTGAGTTTATTTTCCTTGCGTATTTATAGTTCGTATAATT
The DNA here is from genome assembly GCF_964340395.1 of Glandiceps talaboti. NCBI lineage: Eukaryota > Metazoa > Hemichordata > Enteropneusta > Spengelidae > Glandiceps > Glandiceps talaboti. The sequence goes on from NC_135555.1 coordinate 15,015,866, forward strand.
TCAACTGTTTGTCAGTCATTGTGCACAGCGTACCATTTCACATTCCTCTTCTGAGTTATTCATAGACATTCAATTAACATGCAGCTAGAGTAAACAGCCCTGTTGTTTTATTCCATGAAAGTATTCCATCGGAAGTATTAAATCGGATATGATCGTTGCATTAAGGTATGACCTTCTTAGAGTCTACTGTATTAAGAACGCAAAGTCTTAAAAGATTCTAAGATCAATTAGGGTGCCCTAATCTGTATTTTACTGCATGAGCCGGAAAACACTCCCACCATAAGCTCTAAAAGTTTACATCGTATTTTACTTTAGTAGGATTTGTTTTCCAAGATTAGAATGATCCATAGTTACATGATACAATAGAAAAACGCCATAGCCATTTTTAAAAGTACAAATTGTCGTCTGGGTCAACAAAATCTTACTGATATTGCAATTTTACTGTCTGGCTTGAGAAAAGTCTTACTGATATTGCTACAATGTATTTTTGGCGCGACAAGTATTTTTGAATTTTATCGTCTGGCGCGACAAACATTGCTACATTTTATGGCCCATCTGACTTGAAATACATCAAATTAGAACTGCTATATGTTAATCCGATAGCATGCCGGAAAGAAAATATATGTTGTTACAATGTATATAATTTGGCGACAATACGCTAATGATAAGCAGCAGCTTTACGTAGATTTTCAACGAACAAGAGGAATTTTGCATCAAGTAACTGGCTTCCATCCTATAGCAAATTGATAAAATCAAAACGTAAAAAAGCATGTAGTTGAAATAGATAAAAAACCCTATGTAAAAATTGAAAATGGCTATGTTAGATTAAAGTTATTTTTCATACATCGTTATTCCTTAACCTCAAAGTGAGTAATCTAAGGTCAAGGACGCATCAAACCGAAGAATCTCTGTACAGCTTCCTGTCCAAGCATTAATGAAAAATTTAATAATTTCCATTCAAATTCCTCATTTCCCCATTGGTACGTTATCATATAGAAGGTAAAATTCATTCGAGTAGTAATACTTTCTAACACATACCGTATAATACATTCCCACGCAGACAAATTGCCAAAGCATACTAATCTCGCTATTTACGACTATGTATAATATTGCTTTCTGTATCAAGGTGGCAATTGATGTCGAGGTGGAAGGTATAATCCACGTGTACAGCTTATTTTGTTCATTTGTCAATATGCACACTCGAAAGTTGAAATTACACTGTATTGAATTTCTTAGTATAAACCTAGCATTAGTGCCAAAAACATGTATAGCAACATATCTAATTTAGAGATTCCTGAATCTGTTGCCATCCATGAAATAAGGACGACTCGAGGTATTATCTTGTACTCCACTGCTACATTGCCTATGCATGATCGATAACACTTCAGGCTCCTATACGGGTCTGTGATTTCACTATTATATTTCCCTAAATCGATCACGTCCCTAAAAACTAAAAACTGTACCCCTGACGTACACGTGACTTGTGAAATGGTTATCCCACTTGTATGTCTGTACATTGGTTATATAATTTATTAACATTACCATATGTTTAATTGCATGTGTATGCTAATTCTCACTGTAAAGGTGGCACGTGCCTCAGGGATCAGTTCATGAAAATGTATTCAATAATTTTCAAATCTCTCTAACCTTTTTAATATGGAAGTTCATACCTAACCCTTTTGAAAAAAAGAAGAAGAAATGTGTGTGCGCGCGCCCGCTCGTGTGTGTGTGTGTGTGTGTGTGTGTGGGGGGGGGGGGTAGTCGACCTTTTTGGTGTCAAGTACAAGTCTGTTACATTTCCATAGAGTTAACACGGTATTCTAACACGGGGAAATTTAGGGTCGTTTTTACCTCTACCTTGAGCTTTCTTGGTGACCCCTGTTTTTCTCTCTCTTGATTTTAACTGAAAAGTTTTCTTGAACAACGTAAAAGCAGCCATTTCCTGTAAGACATTTTCCCCGTTAGAGGTGCATACTACATCAAGGGATATTCTATCTAAAAAAAAGACATTCTCAAATGCTGGCTAATCCCGCTAGTCTCTTTTTTGTACATTTCAAAAAAATATTTTCTATTTTCACTTACTTGTGTATGTCTTTTTCTCTTCCATTTTCCACTCTTCCAGATCATAGATGAAATATTCTGCCTTAAATCCCGGCGCATTTCCGATTCCATCCGATTTGAACACGATGGAGAGATCCGAAGAGTTGGTTTGAATAGCTGGGAGGTTACTGCTAAATCCACACATGGTTTCTAGGAGTTCCTCTGTCTTGTTTATTTTATGGTATATTTTGACAGAGTCGGACTCACAGTCCTTAGACTGTTCAAGCTCCAGAATTTTGAATTGAAGCTGTGAATAAAAGTCAGGTACAAATGAACATCTGGTCAAATAGGTTGAGGTTAAAAGAGGTCAGCTTAGCTGTTCAAATATTCTTAATTTTGTTTTTGAACAAGTGGAAGTTAACTATATACAAACAAACAAACTATGTTACCTGAAACCAAACCTTGTCTGGCTCGACAAATTTCTTACAGCATTTATCATACATCTGGCTTGACAACACTGGCAAATAACATTGCTAGATAACATCGTCTGGCGGCACAAAAACCTTCTTAAAGGCCAAGGTCCAAACAGGCTATGTGCCCACGCTACGGAAGTAGGTTTGCGCATGTGCAACGGAATACGTTTGTTTATCTGGGAGGAGCATTTGGTAAATCCGACCCAGGTAGTTTATCAACATAGTAGTGGCTGTTCACACATATTGGTTACATGTAGTTCTTGCCTAATCCGAAGAGTCCCTTGTTATATTTTTTTCAAGTCTAGTGGCAGTGTTTCTGCTTCGTTTTTTTCCGGTGCGTACGTACGGCCAGACACCCAGTCTGGGTGAAACACGTATTTCTATAAACTTATACATACAAATTATAACCCGAAAAATTATATTTTGAGGGACCTGTTCTAACACGATCCAAACACTATTACACAGTGACAATTTGTATCATTGAAATTGTAAACTGAAATTCTTGGGTACGAACAAACTTACTTGTATCATTTGCACAAGGTACTAGATTACAGTTGTACACGTACACACTAGCGTCGGCATTTGGTCGATCGTTATCACACCAAAATCGTTAGATAGATGAGAATATTTTTTACAGATTACATGTAGGTCGTGTTTTGACAACATAATCGTGAAAACTTCAAAATTAACTTCACAAGTATCGCACGGGTCAGGGCGGACTAAGCTTTGCACTTCCATACTTACTGTACACTAGGTGGCTAGCTACGTGCGATCTCGAGTTTGGTAGAAATGTCATTGATGTTCCCGTTATTTTCCTTCCGTGTTCTAATTCTTTGAAAGTATCTGTTATGGCTGTTTTATGATTGATTAAACTTGTATTTCCAAACCCAATGTCCCATCTCAGAAAACAGTCAATAAAATCACAAACATGTGCTTCTCCGAGTTATCCCGATGTGTACGAGTACCACCCCAGCTACTATTTCAAAACAAACGCATAAATGCATACGTCGTGATGGGGTGAGTACGGACTCTTGTTTGGTCTCCGCTCTGTCTCCGTGCGTATGTTTGACTACGATGTCAGTCGATGTCATTTACATGACGAGGATTATTGCTGGATAGTGCCAAAACATATGGAAACGATTTTTGAGAAATCTGGAAAGAATTTAATACGATTTCTCAACTTTCAAATTTGAATGAAACAAATATTTATGATGCCTCCATGATTGTACTTGTAGTCTTGTCAGTTCGCGTTACGTTCATCTCCACAACATGCACAGAGCTAGAGATCGTAGAGAACAGTCGACAGGTATAGGAACTAGACTAGGCAGTGGTGTATGATCTATGTGTACAACATAGACAGTTGTCCTTGAAATTTGATGATCATTACAGAAATAAAAGAGTTGCCAACGTTAGATTTGTTTATGAATTATATCACTCGTTTATCAGTATCAAATGTCGCACTAAATGTTTCAAACATGTCTTGCTTCGGGGTCATCAGAAAATTTAACTGAAAGTATGGGAATTCTTGATCGAAATATATTCAGTCATAAAATCCTCAGGTTTCTGACAATTTCCAATACTTGTTACAAGAAAGGCTGCATTCCAAGTATATTTGGTTAGCTACATGTATTACATCTGATGCCATACACGTGACACGCACGATCATTGTCCAGTTTGCACCACATGGTGTGCCTCGCCTCCTGTACACGTACCGTACGTCTATCTTGTCTGTCAGTGCTACATTTTGCTTCCTCTCTTTATTTTTCTCAGATGTTTTAAGAATTTGAAAATAGTCAGTGTCCGATCGACAAAATTTCTTTCCGTTGAAGTTTAGAAAACATTTAGTTCTACTCTACGTAAACGTCGTGTTGTTGCATCATACATCATGAGACGTTACATTGACCTCACACTTCGCTTCGCGCTTCCTTCAACGTCCGGTCCCTATGAAACTGGTTCGAAGGCTTTCGCTAGCGATAGCGTGGCCAGTCTTGTTTTACCGCGTAATACTCAAATGTTTTCCAAATAATTATGAATTTATTTCTTCTTTTTTTTTTTACACTTTGGGTATTTTACTTGCTATTAGTACTTCTGGGAAACTCATTTAATTTTCCGACCTTAGAATTTTTTTCAATGGTCGTCAGATTTTAGTACTTTCCTTAGCCGGTCCCACAACTAAACTGTTGTACGTGGTTATACTTATAAGTTATAGCTGGGCGTTGTGACCGGTAGGTAACCGGCTATTATCTACATCACTGCCTACTAGGTATAGGTACGTCAACGACACAACTACTTGACAGAAAACACTTGTCGCGCGCACAAAAAGTTGTATGAAATTGTGATTTTACTAAGGAGTGTAGCAACCCAGAACGTACATCGATCAAACTGAGAAACATTTTGGTTTCATTTTATGTCATTCTATTTCAGTAACAATATGTATCATTTTCACGTACCGTTCGCACATGTGAGCTTGATTTTAGGCAAAATATCGGGCTAAGAGAGTGCACACAGACTCTTTTGTTCGCTTGTATTGTTTGCATTCGGTATTTGGCATTTCGCACGTCGTTTATTTGCACCATTCACAGTGTCTTATCATGCTTTGTGTAACTTGTAAGCCTAATTGACAACTGGCCAACGGTTTTTACTAGTCAAATTTGAAACAAATTTTGGGTCAGTTTGACGGTAAACCTGCTATATTGGCTACCAAACTTAGTTAACGTCAGTTATTTCTACTCATGTTGCATCACTATATATTTACAAACAGTATATATGAAATATGAGAGCCATGTGAAACTTTTTCAGTGCAAAATGGGATGAAGACATGAGGGCAAAGTCAGTGCTCCTTACAGCAGTTTGAATTTCCCGCATATGCATACATTACCCATAATCCTCTTTATATAGTGGACCTTGGCCTTTAACATTGCCACATGTTATGGTCTGGTGGGACTAAAATCTTACTAATATTGTTACATTTCATCGTATGGCTCATTAAAAATCTTACTAACGCCGCTATATTTTATCGTCTGGCTCAATCTTCCTATAACATTGCTACATTTATCGTCTTGCTCAACAAATATCATCTTACTAACATTGCTACTTGTTATCGTCTGGCTCAACAAATATCTTGCTAACATTGCTACAATTCAGGGTCTGGAGCGATAAAAATTCATGCTAACTTTATTGCTACATTTTCTCTGCGTGAAATACTATATCCATACCGTCGCCAAATCATTTACATTATAGCAAATTGAATTTCCTAAGATAATGCTACCTCACCCAATGAAAATGTTACCATGTTAGTAAATTATTCCATCAAACGTAGAAATGTAACAAAATTAGTACTCTTTTCGTCACACGACACTTTCCATGTCAAGGCCATTCGTGCAGTATACATAATTTCATGTCATGAAATGATTAACAATTTTTTGTCATACAAATTGGCGCCTTTTTAGCTATAGGGAAATATACAATGAATGAATAATAATGTTCATTATGGTCAATATGTCATGTTTGTTTTATTGTGCATTACAAAATGTGGAATAGTAAACTTGGAATTGAACTCATTAACATTTTGTCAAACAGAAATTTTGGATAAAAAATGCCTTGTGATTAAACATAATTGCTTAGAAAAGTGTTTGTACTCGGGGCGTTATCAATTACTCCTACTTTGTCCGTATGTGTTAGTTTCCGCATTACACTTAAATACAATAAATTAGGGATTCCAATATACCTTAATTTGATTTTTATCTAAAACTGGATAACAACCTTCAGTCACGTGAAATCAGTGATTGATCAAATTACCATGGTAACTAAAACGTTACACACTACTATTTCCAATTATTTACCACTACAAAACCCTTACAACTTCCTGTCTTTTTTCCTGGAAAATATAGCACAGGTACACTGCCAAATGTTTCAATGACAATTCTACAATGGATATCTTTGAATTTATTGCATGCACAACAATGCAATCTTATTCTAGGTAACATATGCTATTAAAGTGACCCAAGCTGAATGAAAAAAAAATATTTAAGTAACAAAACTCGAGTAAACTATTCCAGCATAATGTTAAAATCGATGCATACCTTCTTTGACATTACAATTTTCTTTTGACATTGTTCGAACAGTTGATTACGTAATATGGCTTTCCTTGACATTTTTGACACGTGTGATAAATTACGTCATTGTATCATTTATAAGTTATATCTTTATACCAGGTTAGGATTCAGTAAATTGTAAGCTTAAGTAATGATTGAGTATCTTTCAGTAAATAGAATACTGCGAGAATCTTTTGAATATACAGCAAAAGATTATGCCCTACAAAGTATAAACTCAGATTGTTTCCCTTCAAAATGCAGAAGATCGTATGCGTTTAGATGGTGTCATGCCACTTTTGCTCTTTTTAAGGAAATCTATTCAGTCTTTATTTCTGCCCTCAATCTCCTTGTATTGATTACTGCTACCCAATGTCACGTCATTTATGTTATACAACAGCACTTACTCGTATAACTTACTTAACTTTGAGATCGTGTAAACAGAGCTTGTAAAGAGTCACTGTTGCACCTTCAGGGATTCATGGGGAAAACCTCAGGTGATGACATCACGAATACCCCAAATCACTTTATTTGTCTTGATAGTCTATGTGTTTGTTGATAGCAGCAATCAAAACAAGTAAAGTATTTAATACGTCTAACTAGATTTTCCTTTAAAAGATGTTGGCAAGTGTTTTGAAATGCAACATCCCAGACTATACCGTTACATCTGACATGATTATATAGTAATATTCCACATGAAGCATTCAATGCACTCTACTCTTAATAGACTAAAGTTTACACAGCGAAACTCCCTTTTCAGTAGAGAGTTGTGTCATATTCTATTGTTATTTTTTCTTTCTTTTTTTAAAAAAAAGAGAAGATGTTGAGCGGTTTTAAATACATTGTCCTGGCCTGCCGTTACGTCTGTTATTGTCAAGTAGTATTCTACTTAAAACATTCAAAGTACTATATATACTTTGCAAGCTGAACTAACTTTAACAGGAGTATTCTCTTATTTCATCAGGCAACCAACAATATATTCACTGACAATTGTTAACATGCCAATACTTTTCTGGTCTCCTTATACCTACCACAAAACATGTATTATTTTATTTTGTCCACAAATGTAAAATTTAATAGGTAGGTAATAAAGAAGAAGATTAAGGTAATTGAGAACTATACAAGTTTCATAAGCGGTCAATTGTATACACAAGTAGTACCGTAACAGGTTGATATCGCCATTACACTAGGGGCGCCGACTTTTGGGTGCGGACACAAAAATCAATTTGGTTGGCTATATTGTATTATAGTATGTATACTGCTACACACATACGTTTAACCACAGGTAGTGTTCAGGGTGTACGATACGAAGATTAAGTGTATCTAACAAAAAACGATCCAATTGCAGCCAGAGCAGCCTTCATACCGGACTTAAATAAATACACGCCGCCGAGCGATATCGGTGTGTATCTAGACTGACACCTGACAAGCCTTACAGCACCACTGAACCGTACCGACAGAGATATGTCGTGTGTTTAGAAGCATGTTCAATAGGTTTGAAGTCAAACTATACATCAGGACACGGCTATCTATTCATGTGTTCATCTATCTGATGACTCATACTACTACACACATTTGCCGACACAATAGATAGGGCGGGGAACAATAACCCATGTATGCACGCAACTAGATTACTCGCAAATTACAAATTTGCATTTTTTCATTCCTATACCCGAGGGGAATTATCACAATTAATGAGATTCAACTATTGATTTTATTTCATTAATAAGAGGTATATTTTATTACAACCTACGAAATTAAGCAATAGTTTGTCAATTTCATTTGATATCTATGATTTGTCTCTATTAAAAAATTGAAGGTCAACATTGCAATAATCACATAAGTACTTAAAATAAAAATGTTGCCTCGAAGTATAGTTCAATACTAAGGGGTTGGGTTTTGTCCACAAATGTAAAAAAGCTGCATGTACTTGACCACCACCACTTTCCTTGTAGTTCGACATTAAAACAATAACCATCATATTTAAAGATGAAGACAGTGGCGAATTTCGTACGATTATGTAGGTTTGAACAATCATCCCTCATCTAATTAAAACAGTGACAAAGGAAATAGCTAACTGGCTGCTGCTTTGCTTGTAAAATCGTACGTGATGTTACACATATATTTATACATTAGACTGTCTTTCACCTCCAGTAAATATGTTTGGAATACATTACACGAGTTTAGAGCAGAGTCTAATTACTAGCTGACCATGACAAGTTTCCCCCGTGGACTTTGGGATAATTTATATATCCAATGCTACCCTGGATATTGGAACCCTACAAATATTATTCCAGTCTCATATGTTCAATCTAACACTATTATGTGAGAAAACTGCGCAAAGAGTGCCTCACAGCCATGCTATAAATTGGAATTACAGTGGCTCTAAGTTATACATTCTTCTTTGCTTCGTCATATCTTTGAATATAACAGCACAAAAATCACTTTATAGTTGAAGGAGCGTTATCAATAACAAAGTTATATATTTTCTGATCTTTTTACTGCATTAAGTATCAATGTTTGCAATATAGATGATTGTGTTAATGTACTGTCTGTCTGTCTGTCTGTCTGTCTGTCTGTCTGTCTGTCTGTCCGTCCGTCCGTCCGTCCGTCCGTCCGTGTGTGTGTGTGTGTGTGTGTATGTATGTATGTATGTATGTATGTATGTATGTATGTATGTATGTATGTGTGTATGTGTCTCTATATTCGGAGCAAGGTTGTCGACGTCGACATTCATTGGAAGTTTAATCTGACAATCAATATTACTTGCAGATATAATTTCAATAAGACTTACCCAGATGGATTTTCCAAGGGATGCAGATATTCTGTAGACGCAATGAGCATTGTTTGGATAGACCACAGGGTAGTTCGGTGATGAAATTTGACCGTGTGTCTTTGTGTATACTCCTCCACAATAGTCAGGAGCTTTTGTGTCTGGGAAAAGATAAATTACTAGGTTTAATAACGAGGACATGTCCAATTAGCGGAAGCACTTAACTTGTGCGCCCGTCTCAAATGAAACAAATTGTACATTCCTCCCATTTCTTGTTCTTATTTAGGGTAAGGAATAGTGATATTCAAACTAATTAGATGACGTGTGAAGCACTAACCACTATTGCACTGAGCCTAACGATCGATAGAGTGGTGATAACACGAGTCTTAAGCAATCAGTGTTCCAACTTGAGTTTGTCCCTACGTATACTGTGTGTGTGAACGACGACCAAAATTCTAGTAACAGTTTCTAAATATCTGGAGTCTTTAGGTATTCGACTGCTCCCTTGGGTAGACGGTGGAGCTTTCAAGTTGCCACGGGATTATCGTACTCCTCAGTGTGCCTTTAAGCAATGTTTTTATTCAGTATAAATTGACCTAGTTGCAAATATATATGCTGCTTCAATAAACGACGCGTTCTCTTTTCATATGTTAGTGAGAGCAATATACGCGCGATAACAGCGTATATAATTAATTAAAGTCGCCAAAATGGTATGCTTCATTATCCAGTGAAATAAATATGGTATGACTCGACCTACATTTTTGATAATTATATATATATATTTAAATCAGCTGAAATGTTCTTTATTAATAATAAATGATGTTGTAAATAAGTTGACAGGATTTCAGATGTTTAGGGCACAAAATGGTTTTGTTTTGATGGGTTAGATGAAACAGTTTAAAAAAGAAATCATGAACACCAAAGGAAACAAAAAATGAATTAATATTATATATTTTTATCAATTTGAGATTGGATTTTTATGACCATATAGTTTGAGTAATATGTCTAGGGAATAACTGCTGTTGAATAATTGGAAGAAGTTTGTGCTTTCATTGCTTTCATTATCACCGTTCACGTTCCATGCCTCACTTTTGCCATGGAATGAAACAGTCAAATTAATTATAGAGTCTTCGTCTTATCAGTATTCTATTCTCCGACCGATTTTTTTTTGTACAAGAAAAGAGTACACAATTACATACAATCAGCCGTCTTGCAATGTTACACCGATCTTGCTCTATCAAAATGAGCGCCAATTTATAAATACGAATAAAAAGAAACCGAGAAGGCACCGTATGTTGACAAACTTAACCAACCCTTTCTTTGGCGGCCATCTTTTAATATGTAATTAGACGAACGTGCATTTCCACAGTTTTTCCACCAATTCTCAACGTGGAAGGTGTAACCTGAACTTTATTTACTGACTCTGAGGTGTGCCATGCTTTTGAGATGTTCTCAAGGGAAGAACAGGAAAAAAAACTCTGCATGCTTCCATCTCTGCCTGCAATCATATACTTTGCATCTCCCAGTAGACAGAGCCCAATAACAAACATCGTTCAAAATTGATTTCGACCTTCCTCTGATTTTGTTTTTGATTGCGAATTTCTGTATAAGCGATCATGGAAATGAATTGTCCGCGCTCTTGGAACGATTCAGATTAAATTACTTATACGTTAACGTATTCAGGATATGATTAAACCGGTAGTTGAGGACTAGTTTTGTGGATCAGTCACCACTTTCAAGTCATGGAAGTTATTTCCGTTGTATTGTTAGAGAGAGCCGATACAATTCAATTTTAACCATTGATTAGTATTCACTAAACTTGCTTCAGGCGGTCAGCCCATCTAGCCGTATCATTTCATTTCGTCAGTCTGTTTGCTTTAGCTCACCCTATATTGCAGGGGACTCGTAGGGTGTCACCGTCCATTTTATACGTACACAATAAAAAGACAATTTTCTTATATACAAGTGTTTGGACACTTTTTGAGAGTATTAATGTATGTCATTCGCATAATTGTACTTAAAGCTGGGTTTACTTTTATTTCTGTACACGTATAATTTGTGGTACCTTCGTTTCTCAATGGTAAAACCCCTGCTGTTAGTAGCTAACCTCAGATTAGAGTACTCTGTGAGGTAACGTTGAAGCTGGCGGCTGCATCAGAATTGTTTTGGCCGAATGAAAATTAATTATTGTATACAGATTTAACGAGAATTAAACAGGTGTAATTTGTCATTGAGTCATGCGTGAGGTTAGATTGAAAGTTGAAATCACAACAAAGAAGGGAGGACAATGTAAGCGCCTACGACACATTGTGAAATGCATTAACCCCGATTTTAACAAACTGGAAAGATTTACACGTCGGCTGTCAAAAAAAAATCTACAATTCCTCTTTCTTACCCATGCCTCGCTTATCCAATCGGTTGGCCTCATTCTCAAATGACTTCAGTTCTTCAGCAGCAGTAATGACAACTATCACGAACTGGGCCAGAAGCAAGACAACTAAGGACTTCATCCATCTGTTTCTATGGCAACGGTGCAGTGCAGAATTGACCGTCATCGTGTGTCGTTGTTCCGTGCACTCAATTAGAAGAGTATCCGTCCTTTGTCCGCCATCCTGTTTTTTATACAGAAAGAAAGGGCCACTAGCAAATCTTGCGACATTAACTTAACACAAATTAGAGCTTTAAAATCTCATCGACATTTTAAAAGTGTAAATTACTTTGTAAAGACGTGACGTTCCTTTCTTTATATGTTGGTTTAAGACGTTATGTCTTAAGAGGGGGCGATGGAACAGACGTTGTCTGCGTAACACATATACATCCACCCACTAAAGCGAGACTCATTGTGAATATAATGTTTTCGTAATGCACGCCGGCTATATAATATGTACCAGTGTTAGCGTATCAATAAAATACTCTTCGCGTCAACTAACGTCAATCAAACTCTCATAGGTAACGACGTGAATGCTAATTCTCCAAGCACAATGAACATAGCCATCTGGCGCTCTGGACCTCTATGCCAGCGACAGTGAAATGTTCGCTTTCCTAAATATATATATATATATTTATATGACAAGTTAATGACATACGTAAGCGATCGTGGGGGGTTTACCAACGTCTCAATTTGAGTCGTGTATGGGTCGATATTTCGAAGGACGCCCGAGAGAATTCGGTGGCTGTCAAAGCACGTACAGGAAATTACTTGAAAAGGCACTATGTGTAAAGAATTACTCAAACTGTGTTTAAATTTTCCTGTCGGTTACTGCGTCAGGCCGACCTTGTAGCCTAATAGATCTAAAAATAACCTTGCAACTTTAGCGTTCACAAAATGCTATCAAACAAGCGACAATATTTCTCAATTAACAAATTATAAACCTACTTACCCAGAACGTCACAGTTTCCTACTTACTCCATCAACAGCATCGAAAAAAAGCAGCGACCAATTTGCCTGAAAAGCGCAGCAGCTAGCAGCTAAAGTCCTCTCCGATGCGACGATGTTGTCTGCTTCCAAAACTAGCACACGTAACTCAGTGCGCATGTGTGGTGCAAAATCTTTAGGCGTGGCAGGGTAATGGATTTTACTCGACTGTTGACTGTTCATCTGTGATTCCTTTTTCAGGTTGAATATATAATCTGTAAACATTCCAAGATCACAAGCCCCTGAGCTCTCTAGTCATATTTGCGTTGATATTTGCAAAAAACACACAGTAGTGTACTTACAGAACCTCTTCAACTCCACTTGAATAAGTTAATTTATCGTGATAACAGAGGAATGATTGTAGCCTTCAATAACGATATGTTAGCCTTTGTCAATTACTTATGAAATAGACAACCATATAAAGACAGTTAAAGTGCATGCTATTCAGAACCGTTTACCATACAACACAGAATAAACCCCAGAGTAATTTGGGAAATGAACATTCAGTCTTAATTTACCAGTTATATTACTGCGCATGACCGACACGACACGCACCGTGACATATCAAAGAAGTGTATCTGTGTGTGAAAACTGAATAGAGAGCGTTTATGAGAGACTGAATGTCGAAGTCACGCTCTTATGCCCCCCAAAATTAACATAAACTGTCCCTACATTTCATGCAAACACGTTTCTCTTAAAAACGAAACATTTCACCGCAATGCTTTTGCTCACTCGAAATGTGATGATTACACAAATGCAAAAAATTAATAGTGAAATCAAATAAAAAAAAAGAAATGAAAATTACTGAATGCACTTTCCATAAATTTCCAAACCCAGTTTCGGTCGTAGATGCTGTCGCGTCAATGCTTGTTGAAACAAAGCAAATGAATTCAAGGATTTTTGCAATTTCCTTTCATCTGTACATGCCCTGTCACTTTTAGGACTAATTGTTTTGTATTCTGAGCGATCATTAGTCTGTATTCAAAATAGTTTTATTTATAAATCTACTATCTACATGTATTTTCATAAATATCATCCATTATAACGGTTCCTTATTTGTTAAGCTTTAAACCTAACAGCTGCAGTCTATTTCTCTGTGTCTATTTCACCTTTCGCTATTTCAGTTAATAGTGTGCTTCTTTTAATTAATTAGAGTGCAATTATATCATATCAAATATTCCCCGCTAAATTAAAAGAACGATATTTCTTTCTTTAAACAAAGGCTCCAAATCGAAATTTGTTATATACATGCAAATCTAAATGTTATCGGTTCTAAATTTGCGGTAGAATGTCTCGTTTCCAATTGCAAGCTCATAATATCAGTTTTAACTGGCCCCTGAAATCACTGCCAAACGATACGTGATCAAACTAATAAACCAGAACGGTAGTGATTGCATGCAGTGGCAAGCTTAATCTTTGCAAGATAACTGTCTGCTTCGATCATGCCAGCAATGAAAGTGTTTTCTGTCAGTTTATTGATGCATTCAAGATATTTTAACTTCACTCTCATCTGTTATCGTGATCAGGTGTCTTATCGTGTTAACTATTAATATCACCACACATTCGTATTACCACTCTGTTGACCTCGTATGAACTTTAAATGTTCCAATTCTAGTTTGACATTGAGGTATTACATGTAGCACATATTATGTTTGCTGTTACTTGATGAGTTGAGTCTAGACTGTCTACTCCTTTTTATGTCGTCACTTATTTCATTCATTCATTCATTCATTCATTCATTCATTCATTCATTCATTCATTCAGTCAGTCAGTCAGTTACTCACTCACTCACTCACACACTCACTCAATCATTCAATCAAGCAAGCAAGCAAATAATCAATCAATCAATCAATCAATCAATCAATTAATCAAATCTACCAATCAATCAATCAACCAACCAACCAACCAACCAACCAACCAACCAACCAACCAACCAACCAACCAACCAACCAACCAACCAACCAATCAATCAATCAATCAATCAATCAATCAACCAACCAACCAACCAACCAACCAACCAACCAACCAACCAACCAACCAACCAACCAACCAACCAACCAACCAACCAACCAACCAATCAATCAATCAATCAATCAATCAATCAATCAATCACTTAATCAATCAAATCAATCAATCAGTCAACTAACGAACCACCGACCCATCCATTCACCCAATCACCCATCCACCCACACAAAACAACTAACCAACCAGCAAATCAACCAACCAACAAATAGCAAGCAAACAAACAAACAAACAGACAGACAGATAGACAGACAAAAAAACAAACAAACAAAGAAACATAAAAACGAACGAACAAACAAACAAACATATTTCATAATGGCCTTAAAATACCCGAGATTTCAAGGTTACGTTGACCGTTAAATTCTGCTTTTCATGTACTAAATAATACTGTCACTAATTACCAGTACCACCAGTGTAGAAACATGGCTACTACATCACTACTTTGACGACATCAGCTCTACATAATTAATTGAGGAATAAACGGGCGAATTATGTATTAATTGATGCAAATTGCTCAAAGAGCGAAAACAAATTGATGTTGTTTATCCAAGATCGGTTGGAAAGTATTTATTACTGAAGAAGTCTAGATCTGCTAATTTGTGTTGTGCTACACATAAAGACATCTGCTAATTTGTGTTGTGCTACACATAAAGACATCGACTTGTGTGTATGTATGTGTGTGTGTGAAGCGGGGGGGGTGAGTTGGGTAGGAGGGGGGTTATAAAATTGTCAAGTTTGTTAGTACTTCTTCAACGAGTGTCACATGCATGTGTAATCCAATCCGATGTGACATTTGAGCCACAGAAATACGTCATAGCCAGACATTTTAAAGGGCAGAAGGTAGCATGCAGTGACAGATATGACTCTTGTTAGTAATGAAATTTGACAGGAGAATAAAGTAAAATTGACGCAATTAGCATTACTGTACAGGAAAATGAGAGCCTCTACACCGTATATTCAATGGCACAGAATGAACATCGTCCACGAGTATGTTTACAATGTATTTTGTAAATAAGATTACTATAAGCAAACACTCGTTTATTATACTTCAGTCGTTCATTTAGTTGCGTCTAAATAATCAGCACTTTAATGTGTAAAGAGAGATACGCCATTGTTGTTTCATCTTGAGATTGACCTAAATCTGTCAAATATTATGTCTTCGTGGCTGCTCTTATTATCGCAGAGTAGTGTCAGCTGAGCAGTACTTTTCAATAATTATCCCTGGTGAATCGTTAACAACTGTGCTCATTAAAATGGGCAAAACATGGTAAAGTATTCCTTTTACTTGTAATTCAAAGAAAGCATAGTCCCATGACGTTCTCGTGATGGCTGCAAGGTAATCTCACGAGAGTTACCCTGAAAAGTGAGAAATTATGCAAATCAGCCCAACAAGAGCGCTTGCAGTAAGGTTAAACATCTTGTGCTAATTTGCATACATATGACACTGCACGCTTTTTATACTCGAATCGGTCATCATTTCCCCGATTTATTTTTCACCAAATATTTTATTTGAAGGGGGTGCCGTTATTGCGTGCAAACATGTCAATGAATTCAATAAGAATTGAAGATGAACACAGCGAAGTTTCTTACAAATATTTTTGAAGCTGAGATATAGTACGTTTACCTGACGTAACTCGAGTCACATAAAGTTGTATGTTATTATCAATGGGTTAATATTGACGACAAGTAGCGGAAATAAATTTTGATATAACATGATTAGCAAAAGAAATACACTTCTACCTAAATGTTATATAGCTATTCTAAAAATCGATAAATGTATACACTTACACAATCCCAACCTCAATTCGTACATAATATGCTACTATAAATGTGAAAGGGGGTCAAAGGTCATCAAATGACTACATTTACAGGTGCAGCATTTAGCACTGTTGTGTGTTAATGGTTTGGTGTTCATATTTCACCCCAACGGCTGGCGTAACAGATGGACTCGTGTTGGTTTCAACAGTGATTTTAATCACCGGACTCTGTAAAACGTTTAAGCACGATCTCAATTCCCCCGATTAAGTTTTAATCCTCTTCGTTGAACGGAAAATTCTTTATAAATAGAATGCGAGATATTGTATCAACACTTGCTACCTCATCTGATTTTCCTTGCAGCTTGCCTTGAAATGTGGATGCAAAATATAGATCGCATACCACACCACACCACACCACATCACACCACACCACACCACATCACACCACATCACATAATCGCATCGTATAAAATCACATCATATAACACTTTACAGCATCACGTTTCATCAAAGAGACAAGTTTATGTTTATTTTATTATACAAACAAGTAACAGAACTACAAACCTGACAAGAACGTAGTATATATATATATATATATATGTATGTATGTATGTATGTATGTATGTATGTATGTATGTATGTACGTACGTACGTACGTACGTACGTACGTACGCACGCACGCACGCACGCACGCACGCACGCACGCACGCACACACACACACACACACACACACACACACACACACACACACACACACACACACACACATATATATATATATATATATATATACATACCCGGTTTGCGTTTTCAAATATTTCATATCTTACACTGTCGGAACTTTTCAAAACTTTAGACCTATACTACCTTGACAACATCAATTCACAGGTCAACGTGTCTCACTCTCTTCATTTTTACTAACATTGTAAATCCTTATAACGAAGCTAGCAAATGAATGAGATTCATACTATGAATCATTACTATACTATTGAAACGAATTGCAATTGATAAGTCAATCCGTTCCATTTCTAGTTCAGCATTCCATTTAACTCTGTTCAATTTATTTTTCCTAGTACTGAACTAGTCTCATAAAATGTATAACGTCGATCCATCACTGTACAAATCATATATCGATGGATGGAGAAATTTCATTTGATGATTTGGTGACGTCACTATAGCTGGTATTTCATTTCATCATTTCCTTCCTGATACAGAAGCCATATACTTTAAAATATTTGATGATGTCTTTGCTACCATGTGGACCCATTTTATATACAGTGCGAGGGGTAAACGAGTTTATAGTTATAACTATCCAAATGAGCTTTGAGAGAAAAAAAATCTAATAAACTTTGGGTTCAGTTTTAAATTGGCGATATGGATGTCAAGAGAATATTTAATTTATAAACAACTCTACTGTGTACTTTTTATACTTGGAAAAACAATGTAAAACCAAATGTACTAAACCTTGGTTGTAATTCAATACATTGCAAAGCATTAAAATATGTGTGAAACATTTGTCATTGTACGTACAATAACAAACGTTTATACACAGTTTTTAGCTTTTTATTTTTTTTGAGTTGCGAACATGGACATGAATGATGCCATTTCAAATTGTTTTTTTTTTCAAGCAGGAAAGCACAGTAGAGTTGTCTTAAGAATTAATAATCTAAAATAAATATTAATTTGTCGTCCTCATTCATGCATATGGCCACTTTAATCGAAGAGTTCAGCATTTTGCGTCGTCGCGTCAAATTGGATTCAAGATTCAATGAAAACGTGGTCTAGTGTATTTGTATCCTCGATCAAAATTTCAATGAGGACGCTTTTAAAAAGGATGGATTCTACTATTAAGGTGATTTCTCCATTCCGTTATAACCGTAACTGCAGTGAGATTTTTCTATCGAATGATAACACACTGGAGGGACAATGCCGATGACTGCCCCTTTTCACGACGCGTCTATGAAATGCAGACCAGATAACATGATGGGCGTCTTTTACCGGCTCTGAAATACAGCATTTTGACACAAAAATCGATGTCGTCTGTCGCCACGTCTACCGCACATGTCATAAATGTATGGATTTATAAACCAATTGAAGAAGGCAGGAACAGACTAACATAATTTTCTTTCTGATATTGATGAAGGGGTGGTGATAAAACGAAAATGGTTCGATACTAACACAGAGTTTTACAATCAAACTATTCCTTTGCTAGAACACCCATCAATTAAAATGACTAAACTGGCTAGAGTGACGCCATTTCTCGCAAACAGACGTCCTTTGTGTATTATATCACGGTCAAATACTCCAACCGAGACGATATGGTCGCATTAATCAGATAACAACTCGAGCATGCGGCTCCCAGGTGGTGTGTCAATGAGGTACATTTGTCTTGTGTGATGTACGGTGAGAAATGAATATATTATAAAACGAAATTTAACACAGACGAATGGTTTATAGTTGTTTTCGAAAAAACTTGACCTAGCTGTTAAACGAACTATTGAGATAGATACCACAAAAGGCACAAGGACAACACACAAACATCATTTACATACTTTAATTATTTAGTTAATGATATAAACAGTAACAACATGCACACTACTACAATTACAATATACATGAGGTATAAATCCTTGAAGTTCAAACAAAATCAATGGTAGACAGCCAACTGAATTGTTTCTGTCATGCATGCACAGTTACTGTTTGTATCATTAACTAAATAAAGAGTCCATACTGTGTATGTGATGTTTGTGTGTTATCTTTTTTTGTGTGTCTATCTCAACATGAAACCCTATGACCAGGCTCACTGATCTTGATAGTGCGTTTAATAGCTTGGGCAAGCTTCTTCGAAAAGAGCCGTAACAGAGTGCGAAGTCGATCTCCATGTGTGACCTTTATATCCGTGTCAGGATGTCACCCTGGAAATAGTAGACTGAGATATTAAGCGAAGGTAAGAATATCTTTCAGACAAATAATACACAAATATGTATGTACTCCAATAAAAATAGACCAGAATAGACTACTAGTATTTAAGATTTTTTGGAAACCGAGAAGAAAGTGATGACAACTCAGACCACTGCATTTTCAACAGCGGTCCGACTGATGAGGTGGTATTGAGGCGATTATAGATCAACAGAATATGATGTTTCGCTTTCAAACGTGGAACAGTCCTTTTATACTTCATCTCCGCCATCGACAGCAGTTTTCATATTAAGTGCTTTGCGGTCCCATGAGGACGAGATGTTAGTTTATACGGGTAACTATGTAACTCAACAATTTATGTGCTTTTGTTCGAGTAGAGTTAGGGAGTCCTCAACGGCAACGTTTTTGTTTATATTCAACCAGCATGCGACGAGGGTGGTGTAACCGTACCATAGATCCTACCCGAATAGCGTCTATAGTGTAACATTGTGGGCGACGTTAAAAGGTAGATTAGATACGCCGTGTCGCTCCGCCCTCACCGACTCCTGACTGCTCTGTCGATATCCGTGAAAGAGGTTCACTGATGTGTGAGGGCGCCTCGTCATGGCATACCTTACAGACTCGGTAAAAAGGGTGACCAGATTGATGAATCAGTATTTGGGTGATATAAGGACAAGGCGTCCGACAAACGGTCTGTCACAATAAAGAGCTTCATTTTGGAGAATGCTCATCACCGTAGAGACATTGATGACATCATCCAAGTCGTTGCTACAGTCACGTGTTTATTAAGTGCGGACATTAAGAGCCAGTTTTCGAATTGAATGCATCACACACACATCTCAGACTTGGGATTATGTTCTCGTTCCTATACTTTCTATAATACATGTAATACTACACAAACCAGACGGTCACACACACTGAAACACATCAAAACACAAACATATATCCCCAATTTCCACGTTATTTAACTCTCTAACCAAAAGATTTAAGTTTTTGTCAAATTAGTACGAAAAAGTCAAATTACATTCATTCCGTTATTGAAACCCTTCCTCTTCTGTCTAAGAGCACGATATTCGCCTTTCTCTTTATGTGTTAGCTTATTATACGGTGAGCTATTAAAACATACATCGCTGAAGTTAATGATATTCCATCTTATAAACTTTAAGGTACAAGCGTGGTGGGTTGTATCTTCAATTTTTCAGAGCAGACATAGGTCTAAACAAATTGTGGCCAAAGAAATTATTTAGGGATATACAATGTAAACATGATGATGTGAATCAAACGCTGCTTATAACGATTTGATCACCCCTAGCCTCTTGTGTCGGTTCGAAATGTCGATACAATTTTAGTTGTAAAAGTTTTGCATCTCCAGGCTCTTAGGTATGACCATTAACCAACACGAGTAGAGTCGACGAACAATGTGTGTTGGAGTAACTTTTTGAAACATAGTCCGATATCAAAGTAGTGTACCTCCCTTGTTTGATTATTTTGAAAACGTTCAACAATTTCATTTAGGTCCTGAGATTACACCTTCAATTCAAAATTTGTTTGTGTAACATGACTAGATCTAGTATCGACAGATGCAAGTTAGACATGTCTGTCTGTCTGTCTGTCTGTCTGTCTGTCTGTCTGTGTGTGTGTGTGTGTGTGTGTGTGCGTGCGTGCGTGCGTGCGTGCGTGCGTGCGTGCGTGTATGTATGTATGTATGTATGTATGTATGTATGTATGTATGTATGTATGTATGTATGTATGTATGTCTGCCTGCCTGCCCGACTACCTGCCTCCCTCTGTTTTCCTCTATCTGTCTCCCATTGTGTAACTCTCCTATCATTGTTCCGTTCGTTTCCATACACATTCTGACATTCAAAAACACTTTTAAAAGTTATCACAAGATGATAAACATATGACCAAGTCAACTCAAAATAGTCAATAGTTTATTCGGTAAAGCATGGATGAAGGCACATAGCAAAGAATAGTGCAATATTTTATTCCTGTATTATCTCAAGTAATCTGTTCCCCAAGAATTACATTACAGATGTTTATGATATTCCCTGGGCACTTCTGGAAGTTGGTTTAGAAAATATGATTGTCCTTTTCCTTCTGCCATCCTCTCTTTCCAGACAAAACTTGACCAGTTTGATCTCCCACATCCGAGAAATAAAGATGCCCCTGGAAGATACCAAAAGTAATTGACAATTTACATGACAGTAATGAAATGAAATTTTGATGAAGGTATAAGAAAGGTATTTGGTATGTTGGTTTGAAAATGGGACGTAATATAGCATGACTATAGATTATCGTTTAGTTGGCAGTACATGTTTGCTTCACTAGCTGCAACTGAGAATGTTCTTTGAAATTACTTTGTTAGATATAACGATTTACTCATAATATCACATACCCAGCACAGTATTGATTCAGAATCACCTGTAGGTGAATATATATATGTGTAGCTGTAATGACTCTCTAGAACCCATAGTTTATGAAAAAGCCTTTATTTCCTCGAGTGGCGTTACTTTGAAGCGTCGTTCGTTTCTACTCCATCAGATGGAGAAGTATACATCGAATCCCACCTTCTTCTGGTAGGAAGATGACTGTACCATCAAAAACAAATCATTCTTGTATAAGAAATTTCATATTTCTACAATTGAGGACAGTGAGTAAAATGGCGATGACGTCATCACAACGACATTGACGGAGCCATCGAAGTACTACTTACTTGAGCATATTTCTTGTTCCAGAAGCGATAGAAAGTAAACGTCGTTTTTATACAAAGACAATCGGGAATCCTCAGAATTCAAAATCATACCGGAGGAATAGATCTTGTTACGTGGTACCTTTAAAGCTAAGTGATTGACGATTTCCTGAAAATAGAAAAAAAAATAAGCAATGAAAGTATTAAATTTACGTTGGTGCTCTAAAATAAAAATGAAAAAAAAATACGACTCAGATGAACACTTAATTTTCAAAATTTGTTTCAGCAACAACTGATTCCCAGTAACTTTCCACGATAAGTTTCCAGTCTTGAAAAATAAACAGTGGTTATCATCAATGCTAGTAGATACTGTTCTGTGACCAATCGCGACCAACCTTTTTCCTATTTTGTTTGTTGAAAGTTGAACATAGAGACAAAATAAAAAAATTGAGTGGCCGCGGTACGATCGGTTCTGCTTTGTAATGTTAATGCATTTTTATTTACAATATAGTTTTCGACTAATCGTGAATTTTCTCTGCACTAATGAACAAAACTGGCTTTCTTATCCAAAAGTTCGGCACTTCAGAGGGCCTGTACTTAACTATATATCTGTCATGAATTAATAAACGCTTTGTATTACCACCAGGTAGTTTAAATATTCTTCTTTTCACAATACTACTTACCCCAGACCAGAGTGGGTGAGCGACATACAGACATTCTAGGCCATATTTTGTCATGTAACTGGTGACAATCTTTGTTACCATATCTGCTATTGACGATATCATTGGTATGAGCATGTCGCATCTTTCCTGTCTGACGTCCAGGAAAAAATGGCATCTTGAGAAACAATAAAACAAAATAAGAATTACACACTTAGATCAGGGTTTTCGGTTTTTTTTTCCATTTAAGGGTACCCATAGACTACTTACGATACGTTGTGTCTTTGAACCATAACGGTGGTTCTTTTTCAGAGAAATGTACCTGGCAAATAGGGTGGCATGAATCTTTGCATCAACATCACTTTATTTTAAAGGTTTAAAATCATAATTTAAACGAGAAATAAAGTGAATTAAAGTCAGCCAGTCAGTCTATCGATCACAGTCAGTGGGACAGTCAGTCGGTTACCACCCCACAGCAAGAGGACCCACTCGGCTTCTTGAGGATTAGAGGTGAATGCAAGCGTATTAGAATGTCCTGAAGCGATATTCACACATGCAGTGGGAGGGCGTCCTCTATTATTTATCCTGTCATTGATCTACAATTTAACAGGTATATTCGTCCTGGACTATGTTGTTTAACTCTTTTTACTGAACAGCTTACTCGCACTGAATAAGTCTGTCAGTCAGTCAGTCAGTCAGTCAGTCAGTCAGTCTGTCTGTCTGTCTGTCTGTCTGTCTGTCTGTCTGTCTGTCTGTCTGTCCTTCCCTCTAGGTAAAGCGTGCCTACGTTTGCATCTTTCTTTACTTGTGAAGTTCCCTGACACTATTACACTTTACTGACACCCTTACAGTACTCGACAGGCGAAATTCAATACGGTCGGTACAAAACGCAGGTACAGGCCAGGTACAGGCCAGGTAAAGTCTGATTTTTTTTGGACTCTCATTCAGATCCAAAGATGTGAATCCGTCATTATATTTGATTTTCGATTAGTTTTCAGGTTATTTTTTCTCAGCAGTTCACCATCTTTGTTTTCAAAATATTTCAAAGTTAGGCTTATAAATTCAAAATTATGCTACATAATCTCGGTTACCAAGACTCTTGCCATTTAGGGCTCCAGCCTAGCAGAGGTAATTAAAATAGGTAAGTAATGGTTGTCAAGGGAGATCTCATTTGAGCAGTTCAGAGTATTTATAGATGTTTTCAAAAGATGTGAACATATTTGAATAACTTACATTTCTGAATTAGCATTTATAAAAGAGGTGAAATTTGCCATGGAAACCAACATATGACAGATGACGGATCTTTGGATCCGAATGTGGATGTGGATGTGAATATAAAAAAAAAAGTCTTTACCTGACCTGGCCTGGCTTGTACATGCGTTTTTTATCGACCCAATTCAATAAGAAAACTTTTTGGGTACTGATTTGTGAAATTGATATATTTTAAGCAATATTTGAAACTCAACTCGCAGTTAACCTTTTCTGTATGATGTTTTTTACAGCAAATTTTAATATTTGAATAAAACTCTATTACAACTAATTTTGGAAGGAAATTGTTATGCCAAAGATACCGCCGTGTCAGTTTTTCTTTGTTTATACAACTATAAAATGTACTTGTGCTGGCTCACTTCGTTGACTCTCCTCTCCGTCATTCACTAATTCTATTTTTTGGTCAGAAAATATACACGTAATTTTATGTGCAAAGCAATAACATTTTCGCATACCCTTCTCCAGTTTTGTTCCTGTAATGTAAGGCGAGATACGGTTGTCCATCACAAATATCTGGCACTATCAAGTCCCCCGCTTCCTTAATTTGAGTTGTCCTTACAACGTATTTATCAATATTGCTAAGAACGGCTTCTTCGTTGGGAATGTCGGCTGTATAGCGATGTGGATCATAAAAGCCTACACAGCGCAATTGGTCGTTACGTCTTTGTAGGATGTCCCAAGCATTCTCCGGTGTTCGCTTCGTATCGTCAAGTGATGGTATGGGAAGTTGTAGATTGTCTTCGTGTAGTTTACTCGTGTAGGGCCAATATGTTGTGTTCCAATACAATACTAGATCCAGCTGCGGGCAATCCTCTCTGTATTCCTCTACCGTCGCTACAGGAATGAGTTCCCTAAGTCTATTGACATCAAACGTCTCATTAAAGTGTCTCAGAGTTTCCGGCAATGTGTATCCATCTCTCGAATGCCCACCGTGCTCATAGAAAGGCGTTAACACTATAGTTCTGTTTAATAACAGTGCGAACATTACAACATTTTTGAATGACTGAAACTCCACATTATTTCCCCCTCCCCACATTTTCAGGATCGGTAACAAATATTTGGTCCTCGGACGAGGTTCCGATGACGTCGTCTGACTCTTTGTGGTCGTGGTCGTGGTGGCGGTGATTGGTGGAAATGTTCCCAGTGATGGGGTTAGCACTGTTGTATCAGTCCGTTCATTGATGTCTCCATCCCATAGTGGTGTCTGGCAAAGTACAAGTGTGATGAAGATCAAAATGTAATAAAATGTTGAATACATTCTGTGGATATGCACTTTTATGAAAAAACAAATGGATATGAGAATATTTACATAAACACAAATATTGGATAAACGGGACGTTTTTAAAAGGAAGGGGTCATGTTTTATAAACTTGAAAGGTCCCTAATCATTTAGCGTCGTGTTTTTATACGATATATCTAAATTAAGTATGTCCGCCTTATCGATGTTCATCCTAGAATAGTATCCACTACGACTTCAGGATTTGCAGTTTACATTCTTACATATTCTTGAATCTTTCAGCCAAATAGTGTCTGTTTATGCACACACGAAATTTTCTTTGCAACAATGGTAAACAGGTAATTTAAACTCCATTCCCTTGAAAAAGCCACAGAATGGTAAGTGTTGTTTCTTCATTACTGACATTGCATACTGTTTATTACCATATTTCCCGCATATGTTACGGTTATCGCCTTTTTAAGCAACCCACGATTCTGACGTCATATATTGTGTCATGTCGACAATATTTGAATAATAAACTCTAAGCTATGTGGTCACATACAACCATAGCTGTTAAATAGGGATTGCGGAGATTAGAACAACATTTTTATTAGTGGCTTTGAAGGTACTGAAAAGTCTTCTCCTTATTATATTTGCAAACTAAATTCTTTGCATATACACAAGAACACGGTATGCAGCAGGACGCAACATGCACTAGTGATGTGATATTCAATCAGCACTGCTTAACAGATAGCATCCTGCTATGTGCTATGGACTGGTCATGTGTATTTGTTAAGAGAAGCTTAATAAGAATGAAGTCTTTCTTGCAACTTCGAAGACAGTTTAAAACATCCAAAATTTATAATTTGATAAAATAATGCTCTGATCAGCAATGTCGAATCTACTCAATAATTATGGCTGTGTATTATAAATCATTAAATGTACAGACATCCGAAAGCAATTATTTCCTAAGACTGGTGATCATAACACATCTATTTAGACGATTTGCGATTATATAGTATTCACTTGCAAGTTTTAGGATTTGCACTTTTCTACTTTACAACTAACTTTCCACCCCCCCCCACACACACAATTTATAAAGTTAATTTAGCATGTACAGCCACAGATTAAATACTGCAAGTAAGAAACATTTGTACTTCCCGCCAAATAATTCAAACATTTTTTGTCGTTCAGTAATTATTTTGCAAACCTAACTATGTGTTAACACCGAAACGATGCAAGTAATTTTGTTGGGGTAAAACTTGCAAAAAAATATTTGCTTTGAAAGTACTTCTTTATGAAAGCCAGTAAGGGACATTTTGTAAAATGAAAAATAAAAAATAATCTCGTGAGCACGACATAATATCTTGTATGCACGACTTACTATCTTGTGAGCACGACATACTATCTTGTGAGCACGAGATGCTATCTTGTGAGCACGAGATACTATAATAGAATTTAAAATTTTGTTGAAAATGAATTTTACTTTACATAAGGTTTGGTAGAGCTTTAAACATGTCTGGCCGCGTAGGGTTTTATAATGTTACAGTAATATAAAAACGCTAACGGAATATTGGAATGGTGCGTGTAAGCTTATATGTATGTGTAACCTATGAATATATCGGATTATGGATTTAGTGTTCAGACTGTGCACAACTGGTGACTACTCATAAAATAATATTTACCCCTATGCAAATTTGATTTAACGATGATGTGTACAATTACAATCATGCCAATATTTGCATTTTTTAAAGCAAAATACTCCAAAAAACCGAATTGTCAACAAATACTCTGTTCATGAGCAGGCTTGTACTTTGGTTGTCGTTATATATACAAATTTATTTATTTCCATTGTTTAAAATAGCATGTAAATTACGACATTGGAGGTCGTCTGCCTTTGATTTGGTTTACCATATAGCCACGATTGAAACTATAAAGCAATATGTTGTGAAACGTTAATTTATATTGCGTTTGTTAAGGTCAAAGGTTAACCAATGTGAACTCTTACGACATTACACTAACAAGATGACGGATCACATGACGCTGCGATTAGTGGGTCAATCGACATGTCTTGTAAACAATATACAGCAATAAGCAATAAATTATGGGCAAATATCGACTTTTATGAAATGATATAAAGTGATAAATCTAAAAATAGTATTGAAAGTAGAATATTTATTTTACATATTATGTATCATAAACTATTGATAAGTGACAAGCTGTATATGGGGAGGTGGGGTTACAGTTGAAATATAATTGCATTCGGTTTCAATCATCAAACATGTTTGGTAAGAGACAAACTTGTCGACGGAACACCAACCAAATCTGCGACCTCTGTGCAGTTAGTAATAAAGCGCTAGGAGTGGGCGCAATCTCATCGCTAAAACATAAAATTGAGCTCAAAATTCAAACAGCTACCCATAAAATCATGTGTTCAATTTGATAGTCACTGTATATACTACAGACCTGATGGCATCCACCCATTGTGCTTTTTTATTACTTTTGGCACTGGTCTACCTATAATCTCAGATTCTGTTGATGTTACTTGATTGAATGTGGTTTAATCAAATATGTTTAATTATTAAAAATGAACGCAATTGCAATTTTGGCTGGATATAGGCATAGGTTACACATGGATTTAAACAAAAGCTGACGTCATACCCACATGTCAAATATGCCGCCATTGCAAACTTGTAGTAATTGTCGGGATCTGTAGAAACAACCGGGGTTTAAAAATACAGTGAAATAACAGCAGACGCTTTTTATTTGAAATACATAGGACGAACAGACGGACACGATTATCAAAAATACAAAATAATTGATGATGACGTTGAATGAGGATTCATATACAAATATTTAAACTGTCATTTTCCTATTTCATTGGGTTGAACATTTAGATATATTCGTGATGTACAACAACAACAACAACAACAACAACAACAACAACGACGACGACGACGACGACGACGACAACGACGACGACAACAGCAGCAGCAACAAGAGCGATAATGCAAACAACACAACAGCATCCCAACCCCAACGCGTGTGCACACAAGCAAGCAGCAAACAAACAAACAAACAAACAACTACAACATCAGCAGCAACATCAAGAATATCAACAACAACAACCAGGTTGATATGAAGCCATTAATCTACTTACCTCATCCTCATAGTCATTGTAATCATCGTCCATACCCTGTCCAATCATAGTATACTTCCTCTGGTAACTCAATATTAGACTCCTTTGATACGTATATTCACGCATATCTAACATATAGGAAAAATACACGATCAGTGCAGGTGTGCTGACGAATAAAATCGCGATGCATAACTTCAGTTTGCTGATGATAACCACCATGTTTTTTTTTCAAATGTTTAACGAAAAAAATCCTCAAACAATTCTCAAATACAGTTTTGGAATCTTTTCATGGTGTCCAATTATGGTAGTTTCAAGCTGACTCCCTGAACAAGATATCGTCTCCATTACAATGCTACAATATTGGTATGTGGTTCATCAATCACGTGACCCTTGAACGCATGACTGGTTATTTACACCAGCTGTGCTTAATAAGCTTTGCTAGTTATGTTGTTTCTTTTCTGATATTCCAGAATCAAGAATAATTTATATACAAAGAGATCACATTTCCCTTAAAAATGTTTGCACAACGCAACGAATATTTAGACTGACGTGATGACAACTTTATTCTGTTATTATCATGTATGTATGTATGTATGTATGTATGTATGTATGTATGTATGTATGTATGTATGTATGTATGTGTGTGTGTGTGTGCGCGCACACATATATTTACCAGCGAATATTAATTTCCTTATATGCATATATGTATACATCTGACACATCTTTCAACATATGTGATGTCATTGGTGTAATTATCATACATTGACCGGCGTCACACTATGTCATGTACACACGCATTATCTAATGTTAATCATCTTATATCCATCCTCCATGAAATAATACACCATGCTATATCACTATGTCAGAGTCAATTAACACTCGTTCTCTTGGTTTTGTTTATGTTATTTTGAGACAAGTACACGATATAACCTCAACCGAATGCAGTTAATGAATTTGTTTACAGCTGATCGTGCCTTCAATAAACTATACGTGTAGACATACATGGTTATACAAAATAGATGGATCATATGACTATTCATTCCATGTACAGCTGTAGCCACTTGATGTGATAAGGGTAAAGGTGATTTTAAAGAGCATGATAGATGGACATTACCAAAATCGTTCCAAATCATAAATTTTGTAGACTATGTTGAGTTACAGCAGCAACAGTGCTGCTTTGGCGTTCATGAGAAACGATGTCAACAAACACATTTCAAAAGTAACAGAGATAACACACTCACGTACGCACGCACACACACACACACACACACACGCACGCACGCACGCACGCACGCACGCACGCACGCACGCTCCATCTAATCGAAATCACATTTAAAGTGCGTTAAAACAGGCTTCTAATTATACAGGAGTTTGATGATTGTGTCGGCTGCAATTAATGTTTCACTTCTCTACTAATAAGCGACTGGACTACCATGTCTTTTTCGAAATCACAACTGCGCATGTCATCCCTGTAATTGTTTATTTTGTGTTGAAAGCTATCATAGTGTGTAAACAAATCGCTTGTCCCATGAGGGAAACGTCAAGGCAACCCGGTTTCTACTGTAATTAATAAAAACTTAGTGTATGACAGCATTTAAAGGCAGTAATAGCAGTGTAAATAATTCCATCTGTTGGTCTCTCGGGATAAGAATATTCAGTTTTGCTTTGCAATCTCACCACACAAATTAAAATCTTATGCTCAAAAAGTGTAAATATATATACGGCAGGACTCTGATATCACAATGGAGAGTGGCGATATATTTATTAATGTGCCCATTCTCCGTAAAGGAAGCTCGACGTATTGTCTTTATTTACTACACCCCAAGGCTGGCACATAATACCTATAACGACACAACGGTCATTTCTTCAGCTCTTGTCGTTTGACTAATTATTTCAACCGTTAAATTCATAAAACTCTTCATCTAAACATATTAATTTGAAATGCCATTTTTATACCATTTAGTTGTAACAAGTTAGTCATACATATGCCTACGGATAGGAGACCTTTTTTTTGCAGTTAAAATAGTATTCCCCCGACATCGAAGCGTGGACATCCAAGCGTGTTGACACGAAGCGTTCGCGAGATCTCTACATGAAATTGTGCCTGCTACGTGATGAAATAGCGCCCCAAACTGCTTACTGTAGCTTTGCATTTTATCACTCACGGTGCAAGTCTTTCAATAACATTTTATACCTTTCTAAGGAGACGGTTATATTATAGAGTGTCTGTCTGTCTGTCTGTCTGTCTGTCTGTCTGTCTGTCTGTCTGTCTGTCTGTCTGTCTGTCTGTCTGTCTGTCTGTTTGCCAGTCTGTCTGTTGTCTGTGGACGAGATAAACAAAACTGCATTCTAATATTAATGTAACCGATTCACATCTGTCTTAACAACTCGCAAGAACTGACTAGGTATTTGCAAACATTGCATGTGTATCAATGAGGCATCTGCATTAATAATGATTTTTGCTCATTCGGCATTCTGACGTATAATAGATGCACGTTGTGTTCGTCTTGTGAAATCTTTTGTAAAAACACCCCCAGTATTTATGAGCCTATGCAAAGAATACTACATACATCTGCATTTTGATGAGGAGAAAATGTTACCTGGAAACAGTATTTCCAGCCATTTCAAGCGTCCTATTAACACGTTGCGCATACAAGACCACTAAAACTTTTCAGCGGGTCTACAGTACTAGTCAAATTATGCTGATTCGATGTCTCATTGCAGAGATAGAAATTTTGCTGTTGGATGCACTAGGCGGATGACATCCAAATCTCGAAACGTTTGTCGCTTCACTGACAATCTAAACGAAAACACACGTGACATGAAGCCAACACAGCAACCTTTAGCAACGCTTTTGTAGTTGCAGTAATGTGATGTATTATATGTTACAGAGCTATCATAATACCATAACGTAAGCGCATAGTCGCACAGCTGAAGAAGAGTGGTCTCTCTATTAAAATTTACAACGCAGTAAACGAACATTTCCAGTTAGATTAATACACCTGAGATCCATAAAACCTTACGACCAAATGATAAATGTCACCGTACAACATCAATACACCGATGCGTGTGTCTTCTATCAAAGCTCAGACCAAGATATTCATATTCTTTCCTTAGTTATTAAGTATCCCTTGAGAAAACAACCCTTTTACTGCTTCACATTTTGCTAAACAGAGAATGACCTTGACGTTATGACATTTGGTATTGGCAACTTTGTTCTTCGATTATGTAATATAATATTCGATTATGTAATATTCATACATTTTTTAAGACTTCTCAATCATTCTCACGTCATGCCTCATGCACGTGGTAGCATCGATCCGATGCAAAAGACTATGTAAGCATACACACTGGTAAGACTATCGTGAAATCCAGATCTGATGTCAGAGGCCTAAACATGGCATAAATGTACCTGTATTCCTGTATGATGCGGTCTGACAGTTACACTGTACAACATTCCTCGAATGAGAGTCAATGATTATTAATAAAGCCAATTCGAATTTCATCTCTTTTGGGTTTAATGTTATCATGACTAACTCTTAAGACCGAAAGACAGCTGCACTCACACACTACTATAGGATATATCAGTAAGAAAGAAAACTACTTCAATACACTAACCCTAATTTAATTGCTTGATCTCAGTGGCTGAGTTCAAGTATCAACCGCGTTTTAACTCTGGTTTACTTTGTAATCAAATCTAATTTAATGGTTATTATGTTGTAATTCGACCTATTCAAGGCATGTGGAACATTACTGTGTTTATGCCTTAAGCTTTTTTAAATGAAAGGGATATGCATGCTGGTAAATGCAACTTTTAGTAAAAAAGTATTCTTTCAAAGCTCAATGATTTGCGTGATTGTGAACATTGCCAAGGCTTCCTAGTACATACATACATACATACATTAATACGTACATACATACATACATACATACATACATACATACATACATACATACAAATGTACATACATACATACATACATACATACATACATACATACATACATACATACATACATACATACATACACACATACACGCACACATACATACATACATGCATGCATGCATGCACGCACGCACGTACGCACGCACGCACACACGCACACACACATACATACATACATACATACATACATACATACATACATACATACATACATACATTCTATGCTCTGTTACACTAAACAAATCACACTCGACATAGTTCAATACACATATCATGTACACAATACAAGTTTGAGTAGTAATGATGGTGTTTTCTCTGGAGAATTTACTCCGAAAGGGTTTATTACATCACTAATGAGGCGTAGAAAGGGCGTCTCGTTAGTTCAGTGACTCATTTGTATAATTGATGTAAATTGTAATGAAACTATGACATACATCATTGTATTAACGAGAAAGATGTAATTTAAGGGAGATATCTATCAGTCTTGTTTTTTTCCCACGGCGTCGAATAAGTGCTGTCCAGAGATCGTTTCATCTTGTGTAAATGACTGTTGAAATGTCTTCCGTTACATATACATCACGTTATAAACATAAAATCGTGATATTCCCTTTAGCGTTCTAAATGTTGTTTATCGAACGTCGTTAATATATATTTAGCCATGATTGGAATAATTATAAGAATTGTTCAAGGCAGAGTTGAATTCGAAAACGACCTTCGGAACTAATATTTAGTACGAGCACGTTTTGACGCTTTACTGAACTAACACTGACATTATTATTAATGAAACTGGTGTCGGAGAAAGAAAATTAAAACTTTAAGATTCGATGATATATGTACGACTTCCCTGTAATTTCCTTGGCAATAATTAGTATTAATCGGGCAGTGTTAGTGTTGGTTAATACTATTTTCCATTAATCTATTTACCAAGATTAGCAGTTTTGCAAGGAAGTCGAGATTACACAATGTGCCTTCATCATCGATCAAATATATCAGCTAATCTGATAATGAATATGCAAATTTTGACGGCGGTGCCCAAATACGTACATGATGTTTTGTATGTTATCAGTAAAAAGGAGAGTTACTGTACATTATAACCAGCAAAAGAATTCCAAAAAACGAATTGATATCGCATAAAGTGATCTAATTATAGTTGGAAAGTGGTCGTCTTTTTAGATAAATAACTTTAATGGGCTTATTGGTGAACTGAAATATTAATACGGCTTTACCCGACCCCACCTAGCTTTTCACTGCCGACCCTGAATTGTTTTTGTTTTTTTTAAAAACAACAACATTTTTTAAGGAAAACAAATAAAATCGCAAAAAATTGAAAGAAATAGAGGACAATATAAAACTTCTTCCAATGACTGTACGTCTGATAGGAAGAAATATATAACACAGAGACCACTGGGAGAAAAATGGAAGACCTGAACTAGACACTCACTCATGGAAAAAAAATTAGTAAAATAAAATAAAAATTTACCTACCCCACCTATTCTAAAATTGAGCGTAATTGGAACCACACATTCTTTTATTAGGCCTGAACTAATAACAATCAGAAAATCTTTTTAAAAAATGGTGAAACACAATTTGCTGTCTACATCACAGCTGTCCGTTTACTAGAAGCATTCAGTATACTACTTTTATCTTGTTATTAATCTAGGCACTATGTATTGGATTCACCTCTAATGGACTTGGATTGCGTTTTTTACTCGACCTCAAATGCTTTTTTTTTCTTTCTGATAAGCCCACCTTCCTGAAGGGAATACTATATCTAGTCCTTCTCAATGATAAAAGCCCGCATGGTACTCGTGTACGTTTAGACTGCTTTTCCCTGGTGAATGGAGGATTAAACGGAATAGCTTTGGTTTACCGTGAGTGTTTGATCCAAATCCAGAATGTCGTAGACACTAGTGCTATTTTGAGAAAAGTGACAGACAATGAGTACAATTAATTTTTTAAAAGTCACAGTTGATAAACGTTCAGTGAAACTGAGATTACTTTTGAACGGCTAAAAACCACTTCAGAAAGCAAATGCGTTAAACTATATTTTACATAAAGAAATTTATTTGATAATTATATGCCAATATATGCTTTCTTTGATAATATTTCCTATTTTCAATCATTTTGACTGATAATTCAGTATTTGAATATTAGTAACATGATGATCCCTTTAATAACGTAACAGCAAAATGGTTTCATATCATTAAACACTGTAATTATTATCAGTTGTAAAATCGATTCAGCTGTCTTTTTATCCGATTCCCAATTCCTAATTGTGGACATAACCATTGACGTACAATGCCATTTCTACCGAAAATAAACATTTTCATTTGACAACATTAATTGTTTACCGGTTACAAAAAATTATCCATCAGAAAGCATGACATATGGTAGTTATTTCCTAAAAATCCACCGTCGTCAATGCTGGGATAATGAAACTGATAATGGTGGCGCCATTACAGGCATAAACCCCTTTGCGGAAAATGGAACCTTCAAACCTGTTCGAATATTACAAAGTCTGGTGTTTGTATCATCTCCTGTCCCAATCGTGTCTGCGTTCAAAGTGACATGGCCGTGTGACTGTAGCAATTGGTTGAACAGGTAGGATATGACTATATATATCTATAATGACAATATTCTTTAGTTAAAAAATTACGTTTAGATATGGAAAATATTTATATTAATTGTGAGTTTTGTGATATTTATAAAGGATAACTTGGCGATCATATATATACGTTGTCTTTTCTTTTTTTTACCGCAATACGAATTAAGAACAACAGTGTACTGTTTGCTACTCACCACTATCTAGAATGCATTTAACCACACTACCTTAAGACTTGCCAATTGTATTGTCGAATGATCATGTGTTTCAAATATAGCGGAGTTGGGATTGGTGATTGTATGACAACATGATAGTAATACGAGATTGTATAGGATATAAACACGTTCTATTACCACAACATGCGTTCACTATTCTTCCTGCCCAGTACGTTGTGTTCACCATTACCTTTCAATTGTATTGACGACAATGGATATTGCATATGACCTACATTTACTAGGCAATTTCAAACCATCTCTTTTCCATACAACCTTGACCTTGAACTATATTTATCCAGGAGGAGACAGATAATGAGCAAAACATTTAGGGGAAATCCAAAACCTGTGTGTAATGTGTCAAAGAATTGCCACTCAAGCCTATCATATCATATGAAGTGTTCGCTGAAATGATTCTGCACAAATGCCGTTTTCTTTTCAGTTAAGTCTCCATTGTACTTTTGATTTTGATTTTCACACCTGAAGCTCTTTATTACAACAACTGACAGCAATGGTGTGATACGAATGTATGTATGTATGTATGTATGTATGTATGTATGTATGTATGTATGTATGTATGTATGTATGTGTGTGTGTGTGTGTGTGTGTGTGTGTGTATGTATGTATGTATGTATGTATGTATGTATGTATGTATGTATGTATGTATGTATATGTATATGTATGTATGTATGTATGTATGTATGTATGTATGTATGTAACTGTGCTTGTATCTGTAGCGAGAGTACAGTACCGATGTTTTTCTATGTAATGTAATATCCGTAATTAGCTAGCACCTGTTATATCGATTGTTGTTGAATTTGTTAGATATACATTCAGTATTGACGGGAAACATTGAAACATTACCATTCGTATATATCATAATGTGCCGTCAGACAGAACAAATGTAATGTTAGTAAAAATAAAAGACCAATCGCATTTAAATACCTCACCCGTTAGTATGGCTGGCGTGTTGATTATTCACCGCTTTTTTATGACACAACGGTTCTTACAATGTCTAGAATTAAATGTTTTAACCCATGGTGTCATGTACTTTGTTCGAATCGACGCCAGACTTATTACCGAGGTGGTTAATCATGTGGCTATTTTAATCATTAACCTGTTGTGTAACACAACGTACGCGTGTCCTTGCAATGTCTCGAATTAATTGTCGCACCATTTACAATTAAGTAATTGAGAGCTTATTCTTATTTGAGCCAAACTCAGTCGATAAAGCTCATGTTTCCTTCGTTAATATGTTGTGTACGACAATGAAATGTTTACAATTAATCATTACAGAGATGTTTCAATAAGTTATATTAACCCATGAAGTTATATGTATTTTTTATTTGAATTATGGCCAAACCTATTTCATAACCTCGCTGGTTGATGTGGCACGTGTTTACTTGTTACGCTCGTTACGTTGATTTGGCGTGTACAACAATGTTCAATTGAATGTCAACAATTAATTATTAAAGCGATTAATGTTAACCCATGGAGTTATATTATTCGAAGTAAGGTATTCCATTACCTCGCTGGTTAATATGGCTAGTGCTTTGGTCATTGATTTGTATTGTACAGCAAAGTTCAAGTTCTAACATTGGCTGTTGCAGAGATTTTACATTAACTAATTGTAACCCATGAATTTATATATATCTTATTCTGATTATGGCCAAACTTATTTCATTACGTATACCTCACTGGTTGATGTAGGTAGTGCTTTGCTCATTAATTTGTTGTATATACGGCAATTGTTTCATAGATATTTACATTACTAAAAGGTAATTTTCTTCAATGGCGTTATATATCTTATTCTAACGAAAGTCAAACTTATTTTATTTGTAGCTAATGCTTTGCTCATTAACGTAGGACAACATTCAATGCAATGTCTAGCAGTAATTGTTGCATAGCTTTGAGTAATTTCAAACCATATTACTACTGGAGGGAATTAAAACCAGACTTATTTCATTACCTAGCTGGTTGACGTGGCTCGTGTTTTTGTCATTAACTCAATGTATTGATTCTTGAATTGATTAATACAATGTTTTATCATTAAATAAATTTAACATACACTGAAATGTATTTGTAAAAAGTCATGTCATCATACCTAGATGGCAGATGTGAATAGTGTTTTCATCAACTTGTTGTGTTACAAATAATCCTCGTAATGTCTTGAATTGATTTTTACAGCGTTTCATCATTATATGAAATGTCTCTTATGCACAAATGAATAATATCAGTTCACATTCCCGGCTGTTTCTCATCATTTGACCTTCAATGACTGTATATAACATAGCCACTTGGTCTAACAAACTAAGGTCAATGACTGTATCTAACATAGCCATTTGATCTAACAAACTAAGTGGAAGGGTCCTCGTTACAATGATTGATATGTCTAGTTTGATAAACATATGACTACTACATATATCATCACCGTTATTGTTATGGTTATTCAGCCTGCATAAAAAAGATATGGCTGTAGATGAAACCAACATACAAACGTATTGGTGATACATAATATTCCAGTTAAAACAAAAAACACACATTTGTATCACATGTTGTTTATATGCGATCATCCATTGACTATCGATTTGTTTTCACGCTTGATTGAGTTTCGATATATTTATGCCAGCTGTTTTGTATACAGCCGGTTATATTTTCAAATTTTTATTTGTTAGACTTTGACACGAGTGAGGAAGACCACACGGGTGACTAACACTTATAATATAAAGGTGGACCTATATTGAATTTATCATTGTCAATAATTTGATAATGACGTTAGAAAATAAAAAAATAACAGGAGATAAACACGTTGTTATAACAAATGGTTTTGATTTGTTTTCACATTGAAATAAAGTGTATTATTGTATACACTTACACGCTATTAGTGTTCGCATTTTGCTAAGAAATTTGCAAAAAAAAAGTTGGGCCAGAACTTAAAAATATCGTGTGGTCTAATGGAAACTCTACAGTCATTCTGGTTTGTAAATACAAATTACTTCTCCTAGATATTGCGACATCTTTTGTATTATTTTGATTTTTAATATCTCTAATATTCCTTTTTAAAAATTAAACCTGATTGTACATGGATGGTGTTATTATTCTCGGAGATTTGACTTCTTCAATTACTTCCATTGCATGCTGAGTTACACAATTGGACAAAAGAAAACACCTAAGTACGCCTTCAAATAAATGGAATTGCCAATTATTTCGATGAAATAGAGTACATTTTGATAACCTCCTTAGCATTAATGTGTAGTTTACGTAATACTAAAATGGATAAGTTAAGGAGGTCACTGTAAATATTACATGTATTAATATATATTTACCGGTAAAGAAGTTCCATTACATAGAAGTATTGATCTCAATAAGTTAATGGGTCTACTAACAGTTGTGACAATGTATAAAATATTTAAGGAATTACGAGAATAATGATCGACAGCACCTACGCTGAAAGCAATGCTTATAGTGTTTCCAAGTGCCTTCGCTTATAGCAAATAAATGTTAAAAACTATTATTGTTACTAAGAATATCAGTGAATGCTCAAATAAACAATATATATATATAGAGATAGTGTCTGATGATCGCAATATGCGTGAAACTCCGAGTTACACCCAAGAAAGAGTTCCAGTACTACCAAAACTATATATATATATATATATATATATATATATATATATATATATATATATATATATATATATATATATATATATATATATAATATGAACCATATATATTAGTTCATGATATTATTTATATATAGAACCTCAGTGTAAAGTTATATATATATATATATATATATATATATATATATATATATATATATATATATATATATATATATATATATATATATATATATATATATATATAACGAATGCGGTTATAACTGCTACGCAAAATAAAGCAAACAAACAAACAGGATTAAATCCCAAAGGTTATCTTAACACATATATGATACGTTGTTTCCTAAAAAGCTTTCAGACTGTATTATAAAGATCAATTTGGCTTTCATACACCGCTGGCATCAGGAGAGTGTTCCGTCATGGTGTTCATCTCATCCCTTCATGTCCAATTCTTATAATACCCACGACGCAGACGATGTTCATATAGTACACCACAACAAATTCACTCCAAATGTAAAATTTACTTTGCTTGAATATCGTCAGGATTTCTTGCAGTGCAATACACAATATGTTTGTGGTTTGCAACTTTTATTGGGTGCACAAAGATTGAAATACATGTTCACTCCAGGCTTTGTATTTCTGATTTCCGTCAACCGAACGCAGTAAACAGAACAAAATTTGTTGATTTGTCTTGTGAATGAAGTTTTCACGCTGAATGACTCTTTGAACATGGTACACAAACTCTCCAAAATATGGTACCCTTTTTCAGTTTATAAACTTAAAGCCATGCGCAATATATGTATATGTTAAACATAGTTATACCCTAATGCCATGCCTAATATCGCAGGGGCTTTCAAAAAGTAAAACCGTAATGTAATGAATGATATTTCCAGTTCTAAGATTTCCATTTAAGTGTTATAGAAAACAGTTGGCAATTCAAACAAATAAATATAATGTATTCTTCGCTAAGGTAATCCCGTCTGCAAATGATAGATAATATGTTAAAGTATCTTGCTACGTTTAGGAATACCTAGAAGCTAGGCTATATATTTCGTAGATACGGGAAGTAATGCTAAGATGATATGTAAGTACAGCATTAACGCACGTGTCTCCAAATCTCTTTCATCTTTGTAGATTCAAAAATCATCGACTGCAACACGTATATATTAA
Source organism: Glandiceps talaboti (assembly GCF_964340395.1). Taxonomy (NCBI): domain Eukaryota; kingdom Metazoa; phylum Hemichordata; class Enteropneusta; family Spengelidae; genus Glandiceps; species Glandiceps talaboti. The sequence goes on from NC_135555.1 coordinate 15,055,891, forward strand.
ACTTAAGCGACGAAATCGTATCGAAACATTTGGTCAAAAACAACGTTCATCGTTCCCTTTGCTAATTGTTGGTTATTATAAATGAAGTACACTTAAGTACAATGTATAAAATTAAATGCAGTGATTACCACACACGGTGTTGGTATACTCTGTCGTTACAGCCTGAGCTACGGATGTGTGGTGGGACAACCTGTTCTGGCAGACACTTTATATAGTAACACAATGCTACTTAATTTCCTGCCCAGTTGAAAAATATACTCTTTTAAAGCACATCATAAATTTTTTTTAACGTAATTACAGCTCGTAAATCGGCATCCAGTTATAGACGTGATGCTCTCAACAACAACGACGTCAGATTAAAATATGTTGTTAAATATCAATAAATATCTTGTCTGACATTCCACCACACACATGAGATGATCATAAAAAGTTATGAGAAATAAGTTGAATTCCCATCGAAATAAGTCAAGCCATAAAAGTGTCCAATCTAAAAATACGAACATTAAGCCATGACAATTTATATATATTGATCACATGTTTTATTGAAGGTGAGTCACTAATGTTCAAGTTGTAATGTCAGTTATGTTATTTAGCTCTTTGGGAATGATTATGGTTGGAAAAAATCAAGCTTATCAGGAAGCGCGATTTTTGTAAAGTATTCTGTTTATATATTGTCGAAAAGCCATTTGCTATGATACTTTGATATATCATCAAGGCAACATTTTCACATTTAAATGATAGGTACTTCTACTTTCGTCTAAAGAACTGAATGAATGACAGAGCATTCTACTTTGCTGACTATTTAGTTCATCCATACACTAACACAGATAGTAAAAAACCAAGCATTTTCTTTCACTGTAAACGAAAACGTCGTTAATGGTGTTACTGCAATGCAATATTCAATTAACGATAATATCGTCACAAGACTGCACGAGGTGCTTAAAGTCCCTTCATATACATAATTGTAACACCATGTACATCTTGTCTAACCTTTGAACTGACTATACCAAGAAACCTTAGATTTCAAGATTTTTATTAACTCTGACAATATTCATAGTCATCTTTCGCTTCATGTGTATTTATTAATTTATGACCCATATGATTTATTCATGTTATCCACAGACACTACATTTACAGGAACCAAGAAAGATAAATAAAAGAAAAGCATTTACTTGGGGTTGGCAAATATCGACATTCTAACTATATGTCTTATACAAGAGAAGTAATGTTACATGTAAGGAATATAATCTAGAGACTTAACTTAAAGTATAAAGAAAATGACCTAATAGCTAATTCGGAAACTTGCGATAAGATCACCTCGTTTGCGGGTTCGAATAGTTTTATTATACCTGTAGATGGTTAGTCCCGCACCTGCTGTTATAAACTTTAATTAAAGGGTGTCAATTAAAAAAATAAACAGTTCATGATTCATTTATTAATGACAGACACTTAATTACACTAATAATTGAACCACTAATCTATGAGGATTAAGTTATATCAAAATGATAATCAATAAAAATGAGTCTAAATTGGCATGACAACGACAATTGGCTACGTTTAATTACATTTACCAAACATAACACGCATCACATTTGAATCGAAAAGTCACATCTAAAGCATTGTTTCAGTAGAAATGTTGCATACTATTATATTTAGACAATTCTTATTCCACTTTAATGTTTTTTTAATGAGAAAATCGCATGCTGTTGCTTCAATAGTAGACACTGTGCATTTGAGTATTGCCAAATAGAACAGAGGGCATTGAATGACAAAGCTTATGTTTCCCTAACCTTAGCCTTTCCAACACGCAGGTATCAAAAAAATGTACTCACTTCGATGTTAAAGGTCGATATGGTGTATGCTAAAGTAGCACTTTAGTGGGATTATATAGCTTTCATTTTTTGATAACATCTCAGCATTTGACTATAATAAAATTCATAAATCAGAAAAAGGAAGCTGCCATGAACGACTGACTCCACGTAAAATTTAAATGGCGAAGGTCTTAACTTGGCAAGTCACACCAATATACATACGTATATATATATATATATATATATATATATATATATATATATATATATATATATATATATATATATATATATATATTGAATGGAAAGATAAAACGCAGTGCATATTTCTGTTAAGTGCGTAGAAAGATGAAACAGGTGCGTTGAAAATGTATCACGTAGTTTTTAATATGGAGATTATTTAGGCATAAGTCACGAATCTGAATATTACTGGAGTTGATATAGTACATCACAAAATGTGTCTTTCTAAGCTTGATATCGAGAAACAAAACATCTAGGTAAGGTATTCTATAATATAAAACCCTGCTTATGAGTGCTAAAATGATGTAATGTATCTTAAAGTAGGTTCATACATGTTACTCAAGCTTGTCCCCTATAACTGAGTAGCTGACCCCATTTTACTCAAGTTACAAGAAATGTCGTTAGTAATAATTTACGACAGGCATTCGATACTTGAATATCGTGGTTCTCATAAATTATTTTGCCTTTTTTTGAAATATTAATGTTTAAGTTAAACTGACAACACTTTGGTAAAATAAATATACTTATTTGTATATGTAAACATCGTTACAGGAAAAGTGACGTTGCTTAGCGTTTTAGGTATGGGACACAATGTTTTTACATAAACATAGGCGCATTTCAACTCGACAGTAACAATAACAGAGACATCACACACACATCCCCCCACCTCCACCCCGACCCCCCACACACCAGGATATATTACCTAATTACAGTGGTATACATTGCTTTTTTGTACAGCACATTAGAAACAGGTTTCTGCTGTAAACATTACACATTGACGTGATGATTGTAATGGCTTCAATTTTTTACTTTCCAACTGATACACGTAATCAACATCGTAACTTGTCTGCTTCTATATTACCACTGTGCCTGGCACCCAATATATTAGTTATTTTTCCTTTGAGGCTGTCTGAGTGCATGTAAAGTATTTAACAAAAGTAACGTCACACCAGGGAAACGCCAAGGCAACTTCAACTCCCCTGTAAAAATCACAATTTCCAAGATAGTGATTAGTGCTAATTGAAATTCAAAACTAGTCTACAGATTTAGCTGAGGTGAAATCAAAATATTGATGGAGTCGAGAGCATTGATAATGTTTATATAAATCAAGTGATAATGTTTATCTATGTGACGTGTTGTTGGTGTGGAAATCGACAGAGAATGAGTATTTTACTGTCCAGATAAGGTAGCGAGTGATTGCAAATGCGTTCATGCCTGCACAATTATACTTCCTTCGTCTTGCCAAAGGTGGATGCCATAAACCTGCTCTGCTCCGCTATCTTTCATTGCATAGAACTAGAAACAACGTAGTCATCGAGGGAAAACATATACTCGTACACTCAAGTAGACCGGTACTGCAACATAAAATTGATTGAAAGTTTTCCCTGAAGGCTAAGGTTGAACATTCCATTGTACACAATCCGCACCGACAGGAAATCGAACAAGCTGCCGTCTCTTTAAACAGTTAAGTAGTTTTAAATAGCGTGTATGCACGTCGTTGTACAGAGAGAGATCCCAGAGAGAGACACTCGACATGCCGTGGAGAATTAATTTGCATATGTTCTGACAATCAAGAGATAATCTGATTCCAGAAGACATGCCTGTAGGTTGTTTTAGATTTCAATCAAATTGCATTTTTATTAAGAACACATTACGGATCCGTTATCCACACTTTGCCACATCTTTGCATGTAGTGATTTAAGGATAATTGGACACATGAATGGATACAATATAACATAGAAGAAATAAATAATTTTTGTTGCATCATTAAGTAAATATAATGTTGATCGAATCTTGTTTTAAACAATATACCGTCATCACAAGATAGTTATCTCGTTATAATAACATTAAAAGTAATGTCGTCATCCTGTAATAACGTCGTCATTTTTCAGCAAGATACTATATTGTCATAACTAGATATACTATTTATATATATATCATCATAAAATCAATACATCCCACAGAAACCCGCGTACTAATTTGAGTTTTTAGAGTATGTGTATGTTTACTGACATGACATCTAGTCTAAATTCTTGTTTAATTTGTACTCCCAGATTGATCGGTGTGCCATTCTGTGTACAGTCAGTGACACAACAGTCACCATACATGTCAAGAAAAATCAACACTTGTTACAAGAATAGTATTGTTTTCTCACGCCCCTTGTCACCTGAGAGTGTGAGATACATTTGACTCCCACGATGTGTATCAGTGCACAAGTTTAAGTGAATCATGTTTCGTAGCTTTTGTTGATTGATAGAGTCACTGTATTTCATACCGAAGTCTGTCTGTCTGTCTGTCTGTCTGTCTGTCTGTCTGTCTGTCTGTCTGTCTGTCTGTCTGTCTGTCTGTCTGTCTGTCTGTCTGTCTGTCTGTCTGTCTGTCTGTCTGTCTGTCTCTGTCTGTCTGTCTGTCGGTCGGTCGGTCTGTCTGTCTGTCTGTCTGTCTGTCTGTATGTCTGTCTGTCTGTCTGTCGGTCGGTCGGTCTGTATGTCTGTCTGTCTGTTTGATTTGATTTGATTTGATTTTATTTGGCTAAAAATATTCACGAAGCAAAAAAACAAAAACGGAAATAACACTACAGCTTTCACAAACAAACAAATACAGCATGGAATACCTTTGCCGAGGATAACACAAAAAAGTTTTAACAACTTATTTCCATTGTGGTCCTCCAACATGAAACATTACATAGCATAAAAAACGACGAAAAAAAACAGTACGTACGTACACACATACTTACGTGTATGTATGTATGTATGTATGTATGTATGTATGTATGTATGTATGTATGTATGTATGTATGTATGTGTGTGTGTGTGTGTATGTATGTATGTATGTATGTATGTATGTTTAGCTTGTGATGCATATAACGACGCATAACGTACAACCCAAACTACATAGCTCGTGTAGACTACAGACGATCCTGGCAAGAAAGACCCATTATAGCAGCCAAGGCGTATAACAACACAACACGTGTAACCCCCCCCCCCCCCATGACCTGAAACGTTTATACGGAAGACCAGCAAAAATAAAGAAATGATGCGTAAAACCCCGTACTATTATAACTCATTGTTAATGATTCAACGTAAGCGGGAGGGAATTTTTGTTTTCAATGCAGAATGATACAAATAAGGTATCGACTAACTGATGCTGTTGAGATTTTGTTTCATTTTTGAGCGTTGAGTTTTGAAATAGACATGAGAAAAATAATCCTATAGATATATGCATCAATGGTCTAAGAGGGAATAAGTTACACTCGTAGGGAATATCTTGTCTACCATGAACTGAGTACATGTCACAGCTCTCATGTTAGTCCATGGGGATGTAGGATTCTTTCATTCCTGAGACGTTATTGATTACGTATTTTGTCAGAGTGGATTGACCGTTTAAGGAAGCTAAGTGTGACACCTGCACAACACCTCTCTGCCGAGTACTTCAACTGACAGAAAACAAAATTGAAATTAATCATCGAGTTTCCGTACACCTGTATCCCACTCTAAGATAACAAATAGTGTAGAAATCTAATGCAACATAATCTGACATTTTTATCATTTATTTCTGTTTGCAACCTAATAGCAATTAGGTAAGTGTCGCCATGATATTCCCTAGTGTGTGCCCGTTGGGTACATAGATCGTGGAGAACGTTTTGTATCATTTTCGTGAGCTCATTCAGTTCCCGAAAGGAATTTGTCTGCCTCACATCTTTTATTTACTTTGTTTACTCTTGCAATGACCCAGTAAATCTGAAAGTGTTAAATCAAATCAACCCTTCGCTACATGTCTCACATGGCAAAACACGGTTGATGCATACTGAGATACAAGTGAACTTCAAAATGACACTCAGGATAACTTCACTAGAAAACAAACAATGCAAACAAAAGTTCACTTGCCGGAAGTCATAGCCCTGAAAGGATTCTGGGTAACCGAGACTGCGCAGATCCTTGCTATAGAGGACAGCAGGGCCTTCATGTAATGGTCACGTGATTTTCAAACATGGCAGCTTCCACGACATGAGAAGATCGTTTACAAAATAGTACAATGACAGTAAATAACTGAATAGTAACAAAATTAAATGTAACTTTAGAGAAGGTGCAGACGTTATCCCAATAATGTGTCTCTTTCTCCATTTCAGAGTTATTTACAAAGCTAAGGAAAGTAGCAAAAACAACACGATATGAAAATGCATTAAGGTTTGGCATACAAAATCCTTTTGGTAAAAGTTCCAACACATTAATAACCAGGATCAAATTTATGACTGTTTTTTTCAAAAGCTGTTTTTATAGACAGTTTGAATAGGTTGAACAGTGAAAGTCATTGCTATGGTGTATCGAATTGCCATACATTATGAAAACACGTAATCATCCCCATGATATGAACTCTAACCTGCTGTAATGCAATTGACCCGTCTGGGCAGGTGTAATTCTGAAATTTTATATTTCAAAAGTTATACAAAAGCATTACTGAAAGTTAGGATGATGAGTCTTTGATTTTAATATTTGATATTCTCTTAATAGTTATATTAAATATCTGTAACAAATCTTCCAGTTACTTATCATCTCCATATTATTAATTTGTTCATTAAGTTTACTTACGCTTATATAATACCTAGTACATGGTTGAAAAGTTCACATTTACTTCGAAATCAGAACACGAAACGAACGTACATAAAGTTAATCCTGTTGTGCTTGAAGTCGTAACACACGTTGGAGAGATTACAAAATCCTCGTCTAATGTTGTTTTCTCGATACAAATTGTGATAATGGCTTGACCTTGGGGTGAATTGAGATTGACCAGTCATAAACTAGCAAATAAAAATGTTTCATGATGCAAAGATTCGGCTCATTGAATTTATTTCCAAAGGCATATCTCTCAAAACTGTTGATCTTGCATTCTGGACACATTCTTTTTTTTTGGAATTTGGTGGACAAATCAATTTTGGCGATCTCGTTTTTTGTATATCTTGTTTAGGTCTGATCTGACACATGCGCAGTACATGTAAGTATCAAGATTTGTAGTTTGTGTCGATGTACTGTGCTTAAAAAAGTACAGTCATGGGTCCGGGCTGTGGCTCCACAAGATTCACCATGTCTCAGTTGGTAGGGTAATGATAGAAATAACCAAGAAGACAACATAAAGTTACATTTAGACTATGTTTCTCCCGGGAGCATTTTTGTAAACTTTATTAACCTAAAACGTCCTTTTGACGATATTGAAACTGAAAATCGGATAACTGGGTCAAAATCGTATGCATCACTATAACGAGTTATTCCGGTCACACACACCATTAAAACGGTACGAACATCTCAACATAAATCTACAAATGAGATTAGACTCGCAAAGTTAACTGAATAAGGTAGACCACTAGGAGAACTTGGAACACAGAAGACTGTAAGATCGTCTAGCCAGATAACATGAACAGAACACTATCATACTGATATCCCTACATTTTTTATCCTGTGGAAACAAAAATATGACTAACATTGCTACCTTTTCTTTGTGTGAGCCGAAGTTAGCCGAACCGAGCCGAACCGTTAAAAGGATTAAATATACCAATTGTATGAAAAATATTGTGAGGCCAGACGAATAAATGTAAACATTTCCGATTAAAACGACGTTATGGCAGGTTACATTGCATACTTGTAATGTTCAAGGCAATGCATAAAACAACAACTCCATACCTTTTTAATTAATAATCGTTCAAGGAAATAGTTACAGCATTATGCAATATTGATTATACAGTTGTACGAAAAAAAGTTCTCTTAAAATTGTCTTTTTCAAAACCTGTGACGCATAGCTAGGAAATTTGAACCCTGAACATGTTCTGCCACAACAGTTATAAAACCGCGACCTTACTTTCTCAGTACAGAACGCCCTTTTTCGTCAACTGAAAGTGCGACTGAGTGGAAAGTGCGACTGAGTGGCACGTCGATTTCAGACAAAATAAGGAAAAAGGCAGATGATTTATAAAAAGGAGTGACATGTTTTGTTTACCCCCCGTGAAAACCCTGACCAAAAATATCTTTATTGGAATTGAATGTGCACCAGCATGTATCAAGATTTAAATAAATAAATAAATGAAATAAAAACATGATGTATTTAATACAACTGTATATTGGCACGTTGTTTCAATTTTCGTAAAGTGAAGATGGCAATCGAGTTTATCTGATCTAGTAGATGATTTAACACCTGTTCCGTACAAGTAGAAGTAGTAAAACCAAGTATACAGTTTTACGATAATTATTCATGAGAATGTTGGCATATGGCTATCCAAAATGTAGAGCGGAATTTGAAAACAGTTTGAAATACTGAAATACTGTAAGGTTCTCGTTAGTATTGTCAGAACGCTACAGAGAGTTTAATAGTGCATGGAGAGGCTATTAACTTTCTACTACTAATAGCTAGAGCCATTAATCATTAATTATTCAATATTCATTCATATCTACAATGCAGGACAATGTGAAAGACTAATAGTTTGAATGACTCATGATTAGCAAACATGGTTAACTCTAAGTATAGGTATTACAGACACATCGTGTGCAAAATGAAGGAAAGAATAGTTTAGGCGTCAAAAAATAATGCGTGGTTCCAATTACATTCAATTTTAAAATAGGTGGGGTTGGTAGATTTGTTATTTTATTTTATTATTTTTTTTCAAGTGTGAGTGTCTAGTTCAGGTTTTCCATTGTTTTCCAAATGGTCTCTTGTGTTGTTTATTTCATAATATCAGATGTACATGTACAGATTACAGATTACAGATTGGAAGAATAGTTTTATATTGTCTTTTTAAGTTGATGTCAGTTTTCGAACCCACTATTTCTTGCGAGACTTTACGATTTTCGCGATTTTATTATTATTTTTCTCGAATACGTAAAAAAAGGTTTAGGGTCGGCGTGAAAATCTAGGTGGGGTCGGGTAACCGGAACCAAACAACTTTTTTATTTGGCCTTATTTAGTGGGTTCTAGTTGTCAACATTAGACACTATTAGAACAACATGCGAAAATATGGTTATTGCCGAATCTGATGCTCATATTACATAGATGTTAGATAACTATAACAAATGTGCAAAGTTGAGTACGATAGTGTACACTTCTGTAAACTTGCATCTTTGTACACATTGTTGGGTCATGCAGTGGTATTGTTATAGCACCGTCTGCTCATTAGTTGCCAATAATAGCGTATGTCAACAAACGTATAAGGGTTGAAAAAGGTGTAAATTTATATGAAATAACCTTATGGCTAGCTTGCTGTCAAAAAGTATGAAGAGGTCATTGTATATAGTGGCGCTCAGAGTGTGTATCTTTGGACATGTTACCTGAATATGATGCATTATGCACACTTCCAAATATCAGATGACATAGTTAAGTTGATTTGTAACATTTGAAACTAATGATCACTTCGTATAACTAATGAGATTCTAACAACATTTTGAAGCAATTGGAAGACTTCGCATAGTGATGGTTTGTAACAGAAGTTGTTTGTTGCCAAGTAGTGACACGTTTTCAATTTCCAGGACGCATAAATGCTTTAAATTGGGTTGGCACCAGTTCAAATTAATTACTCGATTTCAGAATTTGAGTAAATGTCTTTTAATCAACTCCTCATTTCATTTTACGGGAGATGTCTAGTTAACATCTGGTCCTATTTGTTTTGCATATTAAAGAGATAAGTGATGGCCATTTGATATCGACTTGTAAGACGTCATGTCAGTGAGATACTTTATGTGGTTATCGATTATGAACGTTTGTACAATATCATAGATGATTTTTCAAACACAGAAAAAAAGGATACTCGGACAAGAATGACAGTTGAGTAATTCACTAATCTTCTTTTAATTGATTCAATTTTGAGACGATTGATATGATGCGAGTCAAATTCATAAGAAACCTACTGGTATATAAAATAAAACAGGTCATGGTATTCATATGTCAGAATTTCGCGACCTGAAAATGACCTAGTAATTACTGTTACCATAAGACACGTGCACAGTTCCATTAAAACCCTTATCTGTTGGTAGTTCGGCAATTGACAATCATGATATCTGACACTAATTTCATCACAAGTCTTTCCGTGCAGAATTCGGTAAAAAGACAATTACTTTGCCTCAAGGTTAATGTCTATGGCATTTCACATGTCCATCTTATGTTCCAGAAACTATTAGATTGCACGTTTATAGACGTATGCATAACAGCATCTCTCCCGGCAAAATCCAATTAAGTCTGTATAGTCACACCAACAAAAAATCCAACATTTTGAGATACATTAACGACAACATATTCGACTGTTTCTTGATGCCATTTATTAAATAAATAAAAATAATAAATAATAAATAATAAATAATAAATAATAAATAATAACTACAAAGAGAAAGAGTCATCTACAATAAAAACAGAGTAATACTGTATCACTGAAAATACAAATATAGAATTCCTGAATTTTTTTTTAAAAGTTACAAAACATGAAATGTTGTAATTGATGATTGATAAGCAATACAATTAATATGTGCGTTTCCTTATGTAATGTCTATATTATGCAAATTCTGCTTACAGAGATTAGGCTCTTACAATGCTCATATAAGGAAAACATCTACTGTCTGCTTCCCTAGATCGCTATATATACAGAACATACCAGTAACTTCGCGTGCTCTACAGCAGGGCCGATGACGTCATATTTTACTGAGATCACCATTCTTTATGGAGAATAGAAACTGTGCAAATAAACTGCCTATGTGTCGACCTAATGACCTGTTAAACAGAATAGAACCGTATCCATATTTTGATGTGGTTATACTCAAGTGTTGATTTCAAGTGGACAGGATGATCAATGGCTAATAGAACATAGGCTATATTCACTAGGCATGTTACTACCAAATCAGAAAGTATCAGGTGGCAAGATACAGGCACTGATAGCGCGCACATTTCGTAGAATGTTACATTTTATCTCACTTTGAACACAAATAAACAGTTTTTGTGTTTTGAACTCTTCCTTGGTTCATCCGACAGTGTAGTTTATTTGTGTTAATATGTAATATTATTTTATATGCTTGCTGTGTCTGTATTTGTTTATATAATTTGATTTGTAACATGACCCTTTGTGTGAAATGTAAAAAACACCGTGTTGACTAATTAAAACTCTATGTATTATAGTCACCCTGGTTTGGTAGTATTTGAAAGGCTTTATCAGTATCCATTGTAATCCCGTTTGTGTCTATAGTTAAATGGCCTATTCATTGTTGATGGTACCCAATATGTTACATCAATACAGCATACAATACAAACAAAAAGTACAGAATTGATTGATAGCACACTATCGTATCGGCAACATCTGGCAGATGAAGAACGTACAGCTGTACCGTGAACGTGATAATGCCGTATATACAGATACTTTGAATTAACATTTTTACTCTGCAGAGAGTTTTGGTACAGTAATCTGATATAAATTTACATTGTCACTCGGAAGAGAGGCTTGACCTTCTACCATTGATAGCTGTTATGATATGCGTTCATATATAGTTGGAAATATAGTTAAATATTATCATATATTAAAATATGTCAGGGACTGGACAGAAATTACCGGGGGGGGGGGTATTTTTAGGGGGTCACTATTTTTGTGCAAGCGATGGGGGGGGGGGGGGTCACTGATATTTGTGCATGCGTTTAGGGGTGGGTCACTGGTGTTTATTCAATAATGTTTTGCTAGTTAATCAAATAAAAAAAAAATCTTTCATGAACTCAAAACTATAAGTGTGTGTGTGTGTGTGTATGTGTGTGTGAATGTGTGTGTGTGTGTGTGGTAGTAGTAATAAATGGAAGGGAACTCCAAACACCATCAATATTAAATACGTGTGTGACATTGCGTTTAACATAACCAACTATGGGTCGTTAGATCAAATTTGTTAATTAATGGAAACAGTTTCCAAAGCTGGTTCAAACTGGATTATTTTGTTTGGTATAATAAACTTGTTTACAGTTCAGTTAGCCAAGTGATCAGTTTGTCAAGGTTATTGCAGGGAAGACACTGGCGATACGTCTCCGGGGTCTATGAAGGATGATTAAGGACCCAACAGCCAGTCCGAAACATCTTAAAACAAGGGCTTAATTAAGTATCAACCCGGGGACGTATCACCGAGGGGCCCAGGGTAACCTTTTTCATGGGGTGGGTCAGGATGTTTTGTGCAACGATTGGATGTCTTTTGTAAACACCGACCCCACCCTATTATTTTTGTCCAGTCCCTAACCTTTATAGTTCAAGATGTAAAGTATACAGCGAGGTTGATTGTTGGGTAATGGGAGTTTACAATAATAGCACAATGCTAGGTGATTCTGACCCCCCAGCCATTGTTTTTAAAAGTTACAAATAAAGCAAAAATAACTAGAGGGAGTGTGCGAATGGATATAGTCATAATGTTACCTGGCAATATTTTGACAAAATTATATTGCCGATTGCACAAGCAAAGTAATGCCTGCAAAGATATCGACTTATCAAAAGATGCATTTTATTTGAAATGCCGCAAATATCAACTTTATCAATGATCAACTGTTGTATTATACAATGTTTCATATGTATTTAAAAACCATATTGCATAAAAATGGTTCCTAATTTGATGAATCATGCTGTCATAAAAATGTACCGGTGGTTGGGAAATACACCTAGCTTAAAGGCATGTTGTAACTTACGGTTAAAATATGAGCTTTGAATCATTAACCCGAAAGTTAAAAATACAAACCTTAAGCTTCAGTATTTCGGCAAAAGAGATATTTGTCATTTCAGAACCATATTTATTTGATTGACATACCTTTACCCCAAACACCTCTCTACCTTTGACCTGTGACAATTTTACAAATGATTAAAACGTGTGTCATCGTACATCACAACTAGACCATACTTTTTTATTATCTCCGCAAGGCTTCACAGTGGATATATTATCTAGAGTGCAACTAACTCACCTTTGTTTGTGTCATATAGTATATTTATAGCATGTTGTAAAATGATGTAATGTGCTATGCATCCCCTCTTGGCAACATAAAAAACAGAGGTAATTTAAGGCATGGTCATAACTTATAATAATCTAATCTAATTATAGTTCTATTTAATGGCGCCAATATGGGTTAATCTACAAAAATGCATATTTGTCTTTGCACTACACTACACTACATTACATTACATTACATTATATTACAATACATTATTACATTATATTATATTACATTACGTTGCATTGCACTAGATTACATTACATTACAATACATTTCGTTTCATTAAATTACGTTACGTTACGTTACGTTACGTTACGTTACGTTACGTTACATTATAATACCAAAAGCTAACCTTAAACGTATATTGATATTTGCTTAACACCAACACCCTTCACTTGTGTCAAATAAACGTATGGTAAAATAAATTATCATATTTATACACAACTCTCTATTGCAATGAAAACATTTGTAAATTATGCAGGTCCAACGCAGATAAAAATAATAGTTTTCTTGGAATTTTTACAATTGTTTGGAATGTATTCTTTTGACGTAACGCGTCAGCACTTCAACTCAATCTAACCTGATTATGGTAATCAGATTGGCGGAACATGTACATACTTTCCAATATGATGGTATATACTGTCAGAGAAACGTTTACATTGCACTAAGGGAGGCTTCAGTAATTACAAGGGGGAGGGCCGGGAGAAAATCAAGCGGGCTGTGGTATAAAATGTGACCCTCCCTATTGTATATTGTGCTAAAAATGTGACCCTCCCTCAATTTGCATTTTCTAAAATATGACACTTCCCGAGGACCAATTTGTAAAAAGTGACCCCTGGCCTTCCGCCCTTGTAATGACAGAAGGCTCCCAACTCATGAAAAGATGTTTATAAATATACAATGTTTTTGCAACGTCTGGCTGTAAATCATATCCATATCGAACATATGTTACAAAGCATATCATCTGCTTGGATAAAGACATGCAAATTGTCAATAAAAATACGTGATATTGGGCATAGTCAATGTATAAATATCCGTACTGGTTATTTAATCAAGAATCAGACATTTAAATATTGGGTTGATTTACTGGAGAAATGAAGTTGCCATGCTGTTTCACTCATGGGACAGGATGGTTTGAAGGCAAAGATAGTTATAATTCAGTTCACAAGACTAACAATAACAGAGACACAACACACAGAGCAGGATCCATTACCCAGTCACATGGAAAAGAGACAATGAAGACTAGATATAGAAGCTGTAACCTGCAACTAGCAAACTAATAATGTAGTGCGATTATTGTCAAGACTATTACAAGAATATACATAATCGAAATTAAAATTTGGCATCATCTGTGAAATAATGATGAATACCAAGGAATTTGAGGAATTCTAATTACAGTCGTTAATCGTTCATTTTAATAATGAGATTATGAAATATAGTACTTTTAAAAGCTATTTCGTTTGCTTTTGTGGAATGCAGCTGTGCAAAGAAAGATTTTTGCCTCCAAACAGTTAAACTATTTATATCCATGAGAACAGTAATGAGAATACTCTATACTGTACGTATACTAGTGTTGGGTTAAGTTTTAGCCGCAAGTTTAATTCGAATTACTACTTGCTTTTGCTAACAACTAGTATTGATTTCAGTGGCTCCCTTGAAGCAAGAGATGCTTTGTCTGTATCTTAAAAGAAATTGGGCCGTATTACTTTCCTTTCATCAATGTAAAAATAACTAGAGGCATGGTAGTTGTCTGTTAACTAAATTCCAATCAGCTGATGAGGGATTGGCTCGGTCCTCATAATCCTTTTGACCTCAATACATGTATACTACATGTATTGTGGCATAATACTCGCACTCATGAAGAGCCATGCGATCTTGAAGAAGATGAATTCTTATTGTTACTACCACAATAGTAACTTTACATTTTCAATTAGGTGCCACCACCTGTTTTACATCTCACACAAAACTTAGAATTTTGCTTCAAATTACACAAACAATTATACAGAGAATGATAGCACACACGTACACACAGGAAATGATACATTTTATCTCAATGTGAACACAAGTCAATATCACTCTTGAATGAGACAATGAAGATTCACAGGGAGATAAAATGCAACATATTTGTTGAGTAAGTGCTACATGTATTATGCTTTGTGTAATTCATGATTTCATGTAAAACACACCATGCTGCCTAATTGAAACTCTAAAGTGTCTTAATTTTGGTAGAATTCCTGACCAATGTTTTCTTAGATCATTTTTATTCAGCGTTATAAACGTTTCCTTAGTAGTTAATACTTTATATTTGATTTTCGTTTATTTCTTTTGTTACAGGTTACCTTGTAATATAACACTATTTTGGCGGTTAAATGGCATGTTTCAATTGACACACACACAATGTTGACAATCAAAGTAGCATGCAGTATCCACGTTATGGTGATAGGTTGTGTTGTCCTGATTTCCATCGCTAATGATGCTACGGGATATACAAACTGTAACAACAGCACCAACGTAGGCGGACAAACACTTAGTCGCATTGGTAAGTAGTATTTTTTCTGTCGATAGAAAAAACAAGCTAAATCTCTTTATATATTGCTATCATAAAGTAATAAGATTTACAGCCTGCTTACGTGCACAATTTATAGTTCTGATATCCCACGCTAACCATTCATTATAATGCATCAATTCAGCGTACACGTTCAGGTCATCAGAGCAGTGCAACAGATGCCCACAATATTTCACTGTTTTATGACAGCCTGTACAATATAATATTGTAGAGAATATAAATATCCTAAATATCACGTATACGAAAATTCCTATGTACGATTACAACGTTAGAAGTTTACATTTAGAATCTGTACAAATGAACCTTAAAGTTTCAACTTGAACGATCTAACTACGGACTAGCAGTGTATTTTATTGGTATCATCTGGCCTTGCTATTTTATAGGTTTGCTTCTTATGCGATAAATACGTAGTTACGAAACGGACAGAAAAAGCTAGGTGAAAACCTTCGAATACATGACACGTTCTCATGAAATTGGTTCCAAATACAATCACATACATTAATTTGTAAGATGGCGCAATTTTTTTTGTCACTGGATTGCATTTCCAGTACGCGATTATTTACTATATAATAATAATTGGAAGTTAGTTAAGTTGAAAGAAATAGTCTTCTGGCTCGATGAAAACGTTACCAACGAAATGTAGCACTATCATTCTAAGGCCTTTGTCTCATCAGACGTCGTTGAAATAGATTTTTGTTGAACTAGAAGAAAATATTTAGCAATGTTACCAGCTAAATTACTGTTGTTGAATCAAATGATACACTGTGGCAATATTAGTAAGATTTTTGCTGGGACGTTTTGTTTCAAGTTAACAGATTTTCATTATTTGACTGTGTAACATTTATATGCACATAATTATATGCCTAGCTGAGCATAAAATAATGTTATAGCGTTGGGGTCATGCAAGTCAAGGTTACATAATGTAGCTTTCTGTACATTTTTTTTCTAAATGTACACGCAGCTTTGTAGATCTAGTGTGAATAAAAATATCTATCCCTGACCAACAAGGACCTTATTTGGCTCTGTATATATGTCAATAGACAAATCATATAAAGCCGTCGATTATACGTCACACATGCGAATGTAAGGTACACGCGTTTGAACTAAACATATGGAATTTCTATCAGGGTCGTGCTACGTCACGACAAAACGCGTTTATGTCATTGATTTTATGGTACTTGAAATGTTTCGTCCTAACGTTCAAAATCGCCATTATCATATTTTACTAGATTTTGATAGTTTTACAAATTGTTTGTTGGGGAAAACAATAAATCTGCCAGACCAGAATTTGTACACACTTTCTGAAGTAATGAAAATAATATGTAATATTGATTATTAGGGCGTGACTTGATTCTCAATATGATATATTTAAGTTAGCATCGCCTCGCAAACCAATTTGCCTAAACCGCAAAGTTCTTAATAATTTATTTAAAACTCTGTTATAATTGTTCTTTGTCAATTTGAAACAACAAATCAATTTGTAGGTTCCCTATATTGTCTTCAAAAAAATCAACAATTTTCGTTATTTTCGAACAGATTAATAAAAGAGGATTTGGGTCATTTTGGATTTTAAAATGGCTTTATTTGGACCGCTACTTCAAACATCTGCATGCTTAACCCTGATTTTTTCCTTAAATGTGACCGACAATGGATTGCAATTGTACTGAACAAAGAAAGCAACCGCAATATTTTAAAAACTTTTAATTATTAAAGAGAGTTCATCGACAAAGATTTGTGACCTTCTACATTGCAAAAAATAAAAACCTTTCATTAGGGCTTTTCACGACAAACTACAGTAATATAAAAATAACATTTTTTTCAGGAGTAAACAAAATAAGAAAATACCTCTTCTTTGAGTATCGAGTCTCCGTATAATTTTAATTAGTTAACCGGTAAACAAATGAGATATCTAGTACTTTGTATCATAGATTTCTTGTAATCTGATAAACCTGATTAGTTCATGTTGTACGACGAAGGTAATTACATTCAAGGTCATGTCACTATATCAATTTCTGCTCAGTTTGGTAGGCCAGTGCTGCATTTCAAAGAGTAAAATAATATGTTTTGACAGAAACGGTAGATAAGGACAATTAAATCACATACATACAGAGATCGATTGGTTAACAGAACATTTGGATAAACCCGAATGCAAATTTAAAATACACCCAACTCACATTCGTATCAAATACAAATTGATTTTTTTCTTATGAATATAAAATTTAAGGATTTACTAAAATTGTCAGATTTTATTGACAGCTCGTCGGATCAGTAAAACCTACGATAATTATGTTTATAATCCCACAAGACATTATTGTCATATTTCATAATAATCATATTCGTATCATCATAACATCTCCATATGAACAATGATACAGCCATTCAATTATTCATAATCAAGAAAAGATCTTTTGAAATGTCATTGATATAACTACAATCTATTCATATTTTAATAAAATTAATCAAATTTGATATACTACCCTATATAGTGTAGATTTATTCATCAAACGTCCATAGTTTGTTGTACAGTTATTATCTACAAGTTATGTGCGATTTGACAAATTTGTGTGATTTGACATCTTCAATTCAACATCAGAAAAAAAAATTGCTAATGACAATGATGTAACAGACTGTAAACACAAGATAGAAAATTAGTGTGCAAAGTAAACTTGCAGATGTTACTTGAAATATTAAAAATAAATTTGTTTGTTTTAGCCACGACTCCTCGTCTATATAGCTGGTGATATCAACTATGCAGTTACTGTGCAAATACAGAAGAATGTTCAAATATTTACATCATGTCTTTATGTCTATATGATCATGTAACAAATACTGATATGCGAAAGACATGTCTACGGCTTTTTGTTTACATACATCAAATATTGAAACTATGTAAAGATGATTTCAGACACTAGACGTTTCCATCTTTTCTTTCATCACTATTCTCTTCGTCCCTCTCGTTGACACTGTATTGTCGTCCCCCGATCTCTGTCTGTCTGTCTGTCTGTCTGTCTGTCTGTCTGTCTGTCTGTCTGTCTGTCTGTCTGTCTGTCTGTCTGTCTGTCTGTCTGTCTGTCTGTCCGTCCGTCCGTCCGTCCGTCCGTCCGTCCGTCCGTCCGTCCGTCCGTCCGTCCGTCTGTCTGTCTGTCTGTCTGCCTGTCTATGTCCCTCTCTATCTTTTGGTCGCTGTGTCTTATGTCTTCGTCTCCCCGTCTCGTTGTCTTTGTCTCTGCATCTCTGTCCGTCTCTAGTTTCCATAGTTTCCTTTTGTGCATATCTGATATCACTTGTCTAACTTCCTAACCTGCAATAATTCATCGACTAGACACCGCTAAGTGACATCGCCATCAAGTACCATTACACCAAGCTCATCGGATTTTGATACGAGGATGTTCTAATGAACATAGATAGATAAAAATCTCCAGTTTCAATTACGTGTCCATGTATATGAAGTATACCTCGACGTGAAAATAACACTTTGTGACAGATATAATAGAGTTGGACAATTTAAGCAATCGTCTCCCTGGCCTATGTATAGTGTAAGGGATATATCAAATTGATATTTTCCACTGTAATATCGAATTGAACAGCTATACAGTACACGAGTCCGAGGGTTTGAATGGAGAATTATCTAATCAGTTTGCAGCGACAAAGAAGATGAGATTTTACTGTATTTGGTTCATTGTAAGGGAGCCTCCAGTAATTAATAGGGGAGGGGGAGAGCCGGAAAAAAAATCAGGCTCTGGATGTTGCGTTATTTGTGACCCTCCCGACTCCATTGAGCTAAAAAGTGGCCCTTCTCCAGCTTTGTTTTCTCTAAAACATGACCTACCCCCTATTAAAGTATCCCAAAGGGCGATTTAAATGCTGTCAGATATGTAAAAGGATATGAGTTCCAGAATCAATGGTTAGGAATTAATCCCACCGCTGCCAACATGTTGGCCGTTTTAAAAGCATTGGTTATTTCCCACTACTACCGCCATGTGGAGGGCACTGCATTAATAAATACCTGTGTTTGGATCTCATCGGCTGAGCTGAATGCTTCATTCCCCTTGCCCTCCCCATGTAATTACTAAAGGTTCCCTAACTATCCCCAACAATTCAGTGAGCTAGGGAGATCAGTTCAGATACTACTCAATTTTCGTGGACAGGTTTTTCATATTACATGTTGTGGTAATATCAATTGCATTATATTGAGTGCATATGTGATGACAAAATGCAAGTCAATCAAAGGCAAAATCTCACTGCATACGTTATTAGATGTCGGTATGCTGAAAGTCAATCATGTTACTACAAATATCTCAACAGCGCAAGTGTAAATTCAGCTTATGGCGTATTTCCGTGTCTGGTATTGATTCATTTTGCTTCGTAAAAGACATTCCTTTGCAAAAAGGTGGCAGGATTCTTCGATGCAGACATACATTTGTACTCACTCAAAGGAGCAAACAAATTCACTGTTGCGGAAGCAGAGATGAAATCTGGTTTATATGTATACAACGTACACATCATATATAAGTAGTATGTCTTAAACACCCTAAACTCTATACTATAATGCATTCTACTGTATTTGCTATTTGCTCTAGTTGACATAAGCGAAGCAATGTTCCATTATTGGAAATGTAATGCTGCCGTAATGGCACCGTGGTGAACTTAGAATAGCCTTCAAAAAGTGTATATTCCAAAGAACCCCCCCCCTCCCGTAAATGCTATTATGCCTCAAAAGATAACACAATCACGTTTAAAAGCATGATAAAAAACTAGATATCCATATTTACTTGATGAAATTGCATGTAAATGGTCCTATTAAAACATCCATCTAAAATTCATACTGTGATTAACTATGGAGGTGATGTATTGTTCAGATATACCAGACTATAATATCCTCACATATCACTCTTCGTTTTCTCGTTTCGTTTCCAATTTCGGATACATATAGTCGACTAGTTGCGGATATTTCCCCATTTTCTCATTTCTAGTCGGTCTCTATATAATGCACAAAAATGTTTCTGTAACATATTGATATTCTTCTTTGCTTCTGGGAATTATAGGTGCGTTTTTATTTATTTTTCTGGACATGAAACAACAAGTAATATCATTAAGTGCAACATCATCACAATACATGGTTTATTTCTTGTCGACGTTAAGCGCTTCTTTCGCACGCACAAGGACTAACGCAATCTGTCAATAGCAATTATTTTGATGTGTTGAAATGTATACAAAATGTTTTTCTTTATAGTTTGTGGTTCAAAACGAGAGAGGTGTTGTAAGCCATTAATGATAAATTTGTGAAGATTGAACAATTATAACTTTACACGTATAGAGTACTAAGATTGACCAAATGAAGAACACAGTCAGGTGGCATTGGGCAGCGAGCGTAGTAATCGTGTTGATGGTTAATCTAATTCTTGTCCTGTTGGGCAGGATCAAATGTTTCATTTTGCCATATATGGATGACAATTTGGCATTTATTTTTGGATTTTGTATTCATAAACCAACTCTACTATCATGTTTTCCTACACGACAAACCTACGTGAAAATCAAATACTGTGTCCTTGTTTGTTACTCAATAAATTAAAAACAAATTTACAAATGCACTGTTTGTTGTACGTACAATAACAAGCTTTTTAGACACCTATTAGCGCTGTGCAATTTATTGAACAAAAAAAACAAGGACGCAGCATTTGTTGTTTCACATTGTATTTTTTGTCGTGTAGCAAAATTTAGTAGATTTGTTTTATGAATAAAAAATCAAAAATACCTAACACTTTACATCCATACCACATCTTCAACTCCCATTGCATGTATCAACGACACGTCATCGGTTCAAATTAATCGAATTTCAGTTGACATGGTTACAATTCCATATCACATTGATAAAATACCGATTATTATGCCATTTATATAGTAAGTGGTGACAACACATTAATCATTCGCAAGGTCAAAATCATGACAAAATAGACGAGTCGTCAATGTGACTATGACCTTGTGGGTATTCCATTCAAATACAACGCTTCGATGTATTTGCCACCGATACATTATGGTTCATGAATCCTCACAATTGAATTTGATTGTGTCTTATATTGAAAGAAAATATTTAGCACAGTAGTCGCGAGAAATAATATTTACTAAAGAAATGCCCTCGGGGCTCACTTACTTTTTTGCATATCCTGTCCAATAGCTGAAACGCAATTCATATCATTCCATCGTATATCAATATTTTTTTATATGTATCAACAATCCTGTCCAAGACTAAATCGCCATATATATATCATTTCTGAATCATCGAATAGAAATGTGTTTATATCAAGCAAATATGTCAGAGAAGCTGTAACTCTTTTTTTACTGTGTTTAAAAGCTGACACCATTATAACAAATGGACAAACATGGGACGATATATTTGTATGTGATAATACAAGATAGCAATTAATTATGAAATATTTCCCCACACTTTGTAGCCGAAGCAGCAATTTCCGTCACCTAATTCATATATATGACAACACATACATCAAATATCGTGTCATAGATATCTTGAACGTTATTTGGAGTTATATATCCCTGAACCAAAATTGTGACTTCAAGAAATTTTGTGGCGGAAACATTTTCTTGAATCGTCAATCAAAAAGACAATAAAAAAATGCCATTTTATAAATCGATCTTGAGTAATGATTCTTGACTTAACGTGTAAGATAGAAAATTGGACATTAAAGAAAACCATATATGTTTACCATCTCGTGAGGATTTGGTTTTTTCTTTGGTTGCAGTTATGAGTAGTCAGTTTCAGTCGAGTGGGCGATTGCTAAGCAACAATTAATCCCTCAGGGATCAAAGCACGTAAATAATGTATACCATTATTATATCAAATTTCACTACAATTTGAGTCGAGTATGATCAGTTAATTTAGTTTGTATTAGTTTTCAATGAATTATTGAATGTTTTCCAAATTGCTGTTTTTCTCAACTTCTTCATCCTCCACAGGAAAATGACAAACTGTAAGAAATGTCTCAAAAGACACCATTACCTTTTTGTTATAAGATTGAGAATATATAACATTTGGGATTAGGAAAAGAGGTTTTGCCTTATTGTACATCAGCATTTGCCCACACGAAACTCATCATGCAAATATTAATACATGATGTAATCCTGTTTACGTGCGACAGTTTCCCCCAAGTAATCATTCTTGGAGTATATATCATCATTTATCATAGCATGGGCTATTGAAATAAAGTTCTAGAACGCTTATTTTTTGCTTCTCCTTTTGAAGAATTTCCCATTCTTACTTAAAGTCAAGAAAGAAATCAGGGGTCAAATATTTTAGACAAAAGTCAGCATTAAACAATTTTTCAGAGTTCAATATGGCCACCTAATACCGTATTAATTATTGGGGAAGATAAAAGATAGTAGATGTACGAGGCGGGTGTAACCAAATTTTATTTCGCTATTCCTTAAGGATAAAACAAATCGAAATTGTGAGGGAGATTGATCCTCGGGGCGTATTCTTTCAAAATAATATCAACAATACAAGTTCCAATGAATTGAAAGACATCACACGCCAGTCGTCTCAAACCATCACGCCTAAAATGCGAGATATGGACATCATGGCGGCAATGACAGACACCTAGGGATTCTTCAAGGTCAGAGTACGAGCACTATCACATATATTGAACACAACGATGGCCTATAGTTGTAATCGTATGACAGCCTAATAAAAATGGTGATATTTATTTACAATATTTATGTGTTAGTTTAAAGGGTACTCATAAAATCCCTCTAGCTGTATCTACTTGATAGCCATCTTTGACATAGTAAGATCTCGGTTGAGTACGGGAAAGGGTCGATGTCCTACAAGGTGAGCTATGGCACACACGAAACAGACGTTCATCTCAATTTCAGTCGTGTATCTAATCATAGTATAACAATATTTTACTTCTCTCGGGAGATTCTGACCTTAGCTCAAAACAACTTGTTTATTTATTTATTTGTATATTTGACATGAATAACGTACAGGTATAGACAATATTAAATATACATCAACAATATCGAACATTTAGCCGTAACGTGTGTAATATGCTTAATCTTTGACGAAGTTCCAGCATAAAATTGATGAAACTATTACTTCGATCGAAAATGATATGAACGAGAGATGCAAGGTACGAGCTATTTCCTTCCGAGTGTGTATTAAACGACATTGCGCACTTTTATGGATTTTCTAATGGACAAGAACTGTGTCTCCAGTCGAAAAAACAAACACATTGTAAGCTATATAGCCAATTTAAATTAGATAACCGACACATTTTATGATAAACATGTCCTTTTATCTTTGTATTACAATAAATACAGACGTAAAGCACGGCGGTAGCTATCTTTAGACGAGCAAATGACCTGCGGCCATCTTCTTTTTAATTTGACGATATCATCATCATCATCATTTAATGAACTTTACGATTTACGATTCCATAATCTGTTTATTGCCTACCTTGGGACATTCATCATCTCTAGATGATTATCCATTTTGTCAATTACCAGATTAGATGTCCAAAGTCCAATAATACTGAAGAACGGAAATACCTTATTTTACGAGGATTGCCAAAGTCAATTATTCTAAACACGAGATTAATTGACCATATGCTCTAAAGCCAATTGGAAAATTGTTATTTAAAGATCTCTCATTCATGGGGGGGGGGGGGGGGTCATATGTTTATAGAGTGCTTTTAATCCTTAAGCAATAAACTTTCATCCTCGATTATCTTATAACCAAGTAATTTTAGATAGGTGTATTTTATTTGTCAAAATACATTAAATTTGAAATTGAAAAATAATTCAAAGTCAGAAAGCAATTGGATTCGAAGCTAGATGTGCAGTTGTTAAGACAATGAGGAGATTAATGACGCGCAAATAAACTGATCGTTAATGTTCTAAATGTTGAGTCACAAAATCATTTCCATGGAGTAAATGCAAAAGTTTCACAATGTCTTCTTTGAATGTAAAGGTTGACACTGTCGTGTTAAAATGTAACTTTGTATTTCCTGTACTACATTTCCATAATTTATTCTCCTTATTTTCTACACATGATGTGCACAGTCTACTCAGATTAAGCCAACCTTTTATCCAAAACATTACATCATATATATAGATAGACTGCATATATCATGTCTAATTTTGATTGTACTCTTTTATGTGTATGTCTCTACAGATAATGGTATTCCAAACTGCGGTGGTGGGTATACAGACGAATGGGGCGTTATCACTTCTCCTGATTATTCATGTACATCTAGCGTGTCGTGTTTTTATAATATATCCGTATCTACAGGCAATGCAGTATTGGTGAGTTGTATTCTACAATGATTATGCAAATTAAACTGCAGTGTATTACGCAATCTCATCAGTAACATTATTGCATCGAGGCTAACGAGTAGACGTGTAACAGTAAACAGTACACATGACGCAAACGTGTAATTATAGAGTTAAATAAGAGTGTAAGAAAGGGGGTGGATAAAATAGATTAATAGACAGACAGACGGACGGACGGACAGACAGACGGACGGACGGACAGACAGACAGACGGACGGACGGACAGACGGACGGACAGACAGACAGACACATAGATAGATAGATAGATAGATAGATAGATAGATAGATAGATAGATAGATAGATAGATAGAGAACAAGACAGATTGATAGACAGACAGACAGACAGACAGACAGACAGACAGACAGACAGACGGACGGACGAATGGACAGACAGACATATACAGACAGTCAGATATAACAGACAGACGGACAGACGGACGGACGGACGGGCGGGCGGGCGGGCGGTCGGGCGGGCGGACAGACAGACAGACAGACAGACAGACAGACAGACAGACAGACAGACAGACAGACAGACAGACAGACAGACAGACAGACAGACAGACAGACAGACAGACAGACAGACAGACAGACAGACAGACAGACAGACAGACAGACATACATACATACATACATACATACATACATACATACATACATACATACATACATACATACATACATACATACATACATACATACATACATACATACATACATATATATATATATATATAGCTAGATCAGTTATATCAGTTTGTGTTTGTCATAAATTGATTTCGATCACTAAATCTTGCTTTGTATACCAACTTATAAATATTTCAATTTGCAGAAAATTAAATTCAACCCAGGGCCACACAATCACACGTTTCATTTCTAAAAATCAATTAAAGATACATGCTTTACTAGAAAGATAGAGTAATGCCACCACACATTAATCATTTTAAGTGTCAGATTTCATTTCGAAAAACGGAAGTAATTTCGATTCATTCTTACTATTACATTGTATTTTGTAGATCAATCCTGCTTTTAAACAAAAGTGCTGGAGGCTGACCAGTCGATTCTAATGAACTTATCATGACTTTCAAATAAGAGATTATTAAAGCTTGATCGATGAGGACTGAAAATGAATAAGCCCATTCTTTAGAGTTTTCAAAGGAGACAGTGCCTACGTTACCTACTGATATTACTGCAATTTGTATGTACTCAACTCTAATATACCACGCATACTCGAAATATATCTGATATAGCTATGCGTTATTGCCTGACTCATTATTAACTTGTCCATTTTTTTTCACAGTTGCAGTTCACAACACTTGATTTTCAACAACGAAGAGATTGCGAAAAAGAAAACATCTCTGTGTACGGTGGCCGAGACGCGACATCATCAATTTTAGAAATAGTCTGCGTCAATCAGAAGCAGCCAGTTGTTATCATATCCAAGAGTTCACAAGTTTTCATAGTGTCGAATTCATATCACAAAGAATCTCACAGCGGTCTGACTTTCCAAATTGAATATTACAGTTTTAATAAAAACGAACTGGATATACCCACACAGGGGGATTATTCATGTAAGTTCCCAAGTGCCTATTCCCTCCAGTGTAAAACATCTCTTATGAATATTATTTGTTCAACCATGAATATATTATTTTATGCTGACTCCCACCATGCAATGGCCCACAGCAAAGATACCCTAAGAAGAAGGAACAAGATCAACTTGATGTTTCTCTGAAATTTAAAAACGTGAAATTATTTTCCAGAACCCATAGTTCATGAAATGCCACTATTTCCTGCTGTGATATTCCTCTTTAGTATCACCCGACATCACTTCCTTGAAGTAAAATACTGAATTTATATTGTTAAGCATGTTTGAGGTGAGTTGACGCTGGCGAGATCATCAAACAACAGCGCAGTTTCTTGAATTTCAAGTCGTGTGATAAATCAAAAGCTCTCGAGACTATCTTGATCATTTACCTATTTTTTGCATCAGATGTAGACAAACGTTGGATTTGAATCGACGTTCCAAGAGTTTCACCCTTGACAAGATTTTATCGTGCTTTGCGTGAAATAAAAATGTTTTCAAGTAAACTGATCAGATCTCATGATGATATGAAAGACAACAAAAAATGATAAACAAAACAGTGTAAAAGCAATAGCAAACAAAGAATGAAATGCCAAAATTTCTTACCATAATGTATTGTGAATTAGGTAGTGTGTTTTATGAGTGTATTATTCCATAATGCCTGCTCATTTTGAAGCTGAAATAAAAATACTGATTATCATTTTCAGTTTGTAAAGATCATGTTGCCATGGCACTGAGTGGAACAATTCACAGTCCAGAGAGGACAACAAGGAAATACCAAATGCAAACATCATGCAAATTACTTGTCGTGCCTTCAAAGGGATTTCAAGGAATCAGTATTGATTTCTACAGCACGGAATTGAACGTAATAGGTGAGATTAGATTAGTTTTATTAAAGAGAACGTCCTGTCCAGTCAGACTTATTTACACTTGAGTGTATTTGCATTGATTACTGTTTTCATGTATATAGCAATATAATAAGTGGCGGTGATTAAGTCGTAAACTTGCTGAGCACATTTCAAGTGCAAGAGTAACATAGGTGCTCTTTTTTTCTTCACAAGTCATATGTATCTTGATGGCAGTAATCAGTTAAACGTACTTAAGGAAGAAATAAGCCTGCTTGGTTTTTCTTTTGAATACACATATACAATCTTGGAAGAAGTCACTTAATCATTATAATCGATAATAAAGTAAGTTACTAGATAAGAAATATGTATTTATCTGTTTTTAACAGTTGAAATCTCACTTACCCTCTTAGATTATCTTGATGTGTGTTACATTATTCTTTTAAGCCTACATACACAATTTTTTTCAAAACTATTTGGAATTAGATTTATATGTCTGAGATACATACTATCTGGAGATCATTGCTAAAGTGAAGTAATTAGCTCTGCTAGCGTATATTGCATGACTTCAATTAATTTGTCATTTTCGACTTTATGTAAGTGGTTAATATATCTTTTTCACCAGATAGTTCTCTTTGTGAAAATGAGTGGATTTCAGTCACGTGGTTATCTTCAAACAGACGAGAGATATTTTGTAGGAGTGAGCAGTCAACAAGATCGTTAGAAGTCAACAACAATGGACGTCCTATACTATTAGAATTTTATAGTAACTTGAACAAAGGCAACGCATATGGCAATCTCACAGTCACCTATACACAGTTTGGTAAGAGCTCGTAAATTTGAAGTCTAGAAATACGAAGACTGTCAACCATGATTATTTTGACATAATGCTCAGTGAAACTTCAACGCACATTTACTCAAGCTTCAATAATTAGCTACTTGCACAGCTGAATCGACATGCATGAAGGAATATGCGCAGTGAACCGTAATAAGTAAACTACGCTTACAACTTTCGCTTGACCGTCACCTCCGGTTTACTGTGCTCTTGCCTCTAGTTTATATATTGAGCAGTTTCGTTCTCTATATACTCATATACTTCCATGTATATGAGAGTGTCCGACTACCAATCAATACAGTGTAGTCTATATATTGATATGATCTGTAAATATTCATAAAGTTTCCCTTGGATATTGCAGGCTTTAAAAATAAACAAGAAGTGCAGTACTCAACATGCGTTAGTCATGATTACTTCAACTGTGATCGGACCCATCGCAATTCATGTATTCCTATATCGGGATATTGTGATGGAAAAGAAGATTGTCCAAATGGATCTGATGAGGAATTTTGTTCGGAGAACAGGGATTACTTCTCACATTGTAAGTAGAGACTTCTACGGTAAAATGCTCGTCTTCAATCACTTTCCCTGAAAAGTGAAGTTTGTACACTCTCTCCAATCTTTGCAATGCGAAAGCGTGTTCCTCATCCTTTTGAAATGATCACTAGAAGTCTATGGTTTCATAATCTTTTTTTGCCTCAAGGAAATCAACCATCTTTTATTTTTCCAACCAAACCAAACCAAACCAAACCACAATAAATGCAAAATTTTATTTAACTTTTTACAATTGTGTTCTTTACATTTTTCTATCCATATTAACATGTATGTTTATAGTCGTAAATTTCATGCTCTGGTGGTGGTGGTTAACGTTTATTCATTGTGGTTATGTATGTATTACATTGGCACTGGTCTGTTTGTAATCCTAAGCTTTTTCTTTATTTTGCATGGCTGAATTGTTTTCATTGTGCATCTGTCAGCTTATTGTTGTTGTTGTTGTCAAAGTTATATTTACTTTCACAAAGGTAATTTCAATCCTCTTTTTAAGCTCAGTTCGTGAAGAACACATGGTGATTAGTTAAACAAAAGGGGTGCTTATTGAACAAAAGAGGGCGTCCTTTGTATGAAGAGTTATCCTGTTTTGTTAACTTCTTTCTTTCTTTCTTTCTTTCTTTCTTTCTTTCTTTCTTTCTTTCTTTCTTTCTTTCTTTCTTTCTTTCTTTCTTTCTTTCTTTCTTTCTTTCTGTCTTAGGGCATACGTATGTGTATGCCTGTATCCCCCTCCTCAAACATTTATAAACATCAAGAAAAGAGACTTTCCTGTTAAGTAGACTATTTGTATATATGATTTAAATACCGATCATGAAATTACCTTTAACATTATTTTTTGTTTCATTTTTCAGTTCATGGTAATGCAATAACAGGAACTCATAGTTTTGCTATAATTCTTGGACTAATGTTATTGTCGGTTGTTGTCATTGTGCTACCTTATTTCTACTATCGAAAATATGTTTTACGGAGACCACAACCTGACCATGAAATCATCAGTCAAACTGACAATAATTCAATCACAATTGGTGACGAAGAATGCGACTGTGAAGAAGCACGTGTCTGAGGCATGATGATCACGTGCACGTACAATGATTAGCACGTGTATGAGGCGTGATTAGCACGTGCATGAGATATGATTAAACCGATATGAGACGCTATTAGCACGTGTATGAGCGTCAAGAAGACATGGATATACACACTAAAACCGCTCGGAAAATCATAAACAAGGAGCTCTTGAAATTCTCCTGGAAGACGCTGTGACGTGTATCAACATTGTGCCATATGTCAAGTACATGTACATCCTGATCAATATTCATTAGCTTGGTACGTAGATCAAGTGAATTATGAATATTAAAGCATTGTAAGCAGTACCACTTTGTAAAGATCATTTGAGTTTTTTTATCTGTCCTGTTCGACGAGGCTCAACATGTGCATTGATGCTCATAATTATATGCGAGTTTTCATCAAGTGCGTCAGTGGATATCGTCGGTCAAAGTTGCATGTCCTGCTACAAGGACTGTCCCAATTATGTGTACTGAATACCACAAGATTTACTTCATGGTTTAATTACCAAACAACAATGACACCAATAATTGTAATGTTAACTAATCAATAAAACTCCATCACTCTAGCTATATTAAGAATAAACAAAAAATAGGAGGGGGGGGGGTCATCGGATATATCTTTGCGCAATTATTGTGTGGTGTAAGGTTTTCAGGATTTACGAATTTTTCAATGTGTTTGTTTGTTTAATCACAGTGACTTTACACATGATTGAACTAATACCAGTATAGTGAAGACATCAAACTTTGCCACTATAGAAAGACTACGATATCACAGTACAAATTCACCAATAACAATCAAATCAAATTACCAACTCTAGTGTTGGAATCTTACCATTCTATTGTTTTATCAAATTGGGGAAATACACCGTGCAATGGCAATGAATCACTGACAAGTACTACAAAGGGTTAATATAGAAACTGGAAGCAAATACAGAGACTATGAAATCGGATATTAAAACTATAAATCGTGTATTAAAGAAAACCTCGTGAACCCGATCTTAATTTCCTCTAAGTCACCTCGTGGGGGCAGATTTTTTTTCATGGCGGTAACCATCGAGGCGAGGGAAAGGTTTGAGCTGATAAACAACAAACTATCAAACCCCAAAGACTGTGTAAGGTGTGGTACATGTAAGGATACTTCAATTAATATGGACATTTTTTAACGATTAATGCGATCAATTTAAAGCAACATGATCACTAGAACATTTACTAGCGATACGTTGTTTTTAATAATTGAAAACTGCCAAGTAAGCTTTCATATTCAACCAGTACATAATGTTCAAGTCTTTTCATTAAAAAAAAAAAAACAGGTTAAATTTCCTGTCCTGTTAAACATCTTTTATACCATATCATTGTCTGAGCACATTTATAGAAGTCTGCAATAATATTAATTGTTTAAATCCTGACAAATGTCCCTTTTTTTGAATAAAAACAATTATAATAAAGCAAGGTTTCATGACTGCATGAATTGACTCAACTTGTATGTAGTGTTCTGAGATGTAACTGTGTGTGTAACTGTAGGTTTCTTGGAATGTTGTTGTACAATTATGTTAATTATATATATATAATATGTTAATTTTACATGTAATATGGGCACATTAGTGTTAAAGCGGCACAAACTGGGATTTTTAAATTTCTAACTTTTAAAAACTTCTGCATAAACCATTCTAGTATAATGGTGATGTCTATGCATGTCTTCTATCTATGACGTTACAATTGAGTTCTGGAATTGTTGGAACAGACAGTGACAGATAGTATGGACCTCTTCGACATCCGATCGTTTATATTTGCATTTTACCATGTTTGATTTTAGTCACTAGCAATTTGTGGCATGTGGATTCAGTAAGTAAAAAAACTTTACGATTTAGGGTTTAAATTTGCACCCCCCCCCCTTTAGTATTTCGTGTGACTCGCACTTCCACATGACGTACAGCTTCAAATGAAATAAGCAAAAGATACAACTAAAGACGGCACCGCCACAGCTTTTACAAATGGTATGTTCTTGGTACTAATTTAGAAGCCAGAAATATTAATAATTATTTATGTTTAATTGTAAAAGGTGTCATTCCATCAACAATTTCTTTTCTACCTAAATCTAAAAAGTGTTGATTTGTCGATTAAATTATTTACATGATTTGTTCTAAATCGAGAAAGCAGTGATTTAATTAGAAGTGTATTTTAATTAATACCTGCCCATGATGTTCCTTCCCTGTTTTTTTCTTCTAAAAATGGTCGATTTAATTAAATATACAGTTAATTAAACTACTGACTACTGCAATTGAGGTTTACATGCAATAATTACTTTTTTCATTTTAGTATGACTTTACTAAATCTTCAACAAAATCTAACCAAGTGCCCCATGTCTAAAAGGCAGCTAGCCAGCCAGCCAGCCAGCCACACAGACAGCCATATAGACAGACAGACAGACAGACAGACAGACAGACAGACAGACAGACAGATGGATGGATGGATTAAAAACACGAGCTCCGCATTCTAAACAAAAAAAACCCACTTTCCTATTTTAGCTGTATATATATATTTAACAGGAAACCTTCATTACTTTTAGCCGAAATACACTTTTCCCTGTACGTTGAAACGAAAGTCCATTAACGACGATTAATGAAAAGATAATCATTTAAATGTGTTGACTGAATTTTGTAAAAAAAATGGAACGAAAATGGTCTTGCAGGATTAACCGTTTCTTTTGGATTTGTCTCCACCATGCACATATTAATAGTTGTACTGAAATCAATACGACTCACCTGTAGTCCAACGCCAGTCTTTGTCAGTTCGTCACTTAGTTTTCCGTAATGGATGAGGGCGCACTTTGCAAGAGGATACTCTTTGTAGAGCGAACGTTACAAAAGAATATAGTAAAACCAAAAGATTCAGATATCACATGTATCAGTCAGTGCATGAAATTTTTAGAGAGATTTAAGGCAGCACAATTGAGGGCGCTCTTCATCGCTGAACGAGCGTATTCGTTGCGTCTGACTGCCTTCCCAGTCACCGGTCATATTTATCTGCTAGTTATTTCTCGAGAAAATTCCCAGTTGGTCCTCGATTCTATAATTATTTTAGAAGGTACAAAATATAAGTGAAATTTACATAAGATTATTTTCCTTCCTTTCCAGTTTATCAATAAACTCTAACCGTCTTTACTACACATGCTAACAATCGAATGCATGGATGGATTTTCGTTTCAATGTAGTAAACACTTGGAATGATTCATGTACGCATTTAGTGATCTAATAGGAATAATACTCATGTAAAGGTTGCAGGTTTCATTAAAGAAATACAAGTTCTGATGTGGTTGTTTTTTTTCAGAAAGCACTCTTAATATTTAATTAAATATGACATTTTAATTAATTAAACAATATTAACACATATAATCGTATCGCATATGAATATTGTAAAATACAGTCTTCGGTAAATTTATAATAACATATTATTTTAGAAATGTATAAATAACGTAACTTTCAGTGTATAAATAATAAACATACAGAATACTCACTAGAACTGATCAAATCTGAGTCGAACATGAAGTGATAAAGAGAGTTTTGCGCTCAGAGGCTATATTTGGCCCATTTGATAAAATTTATTCATACAACAAAATATATACAAGGTGACAGCTGTGCTGCTAGGCATGATTGAAGTAAAATATTCAAATATAAACAAACTTACCACAAACATAATGAAACGAAACGACACGACACAAAACTAAGCGAACAACGAAAACAAAACAAAACAAAACAAAACAAAACAAAACAAAACAAAACAAAACAAAACAAAACAAAACAAAACAAAACAAAACAAAACAAAATAAAACAAAACAAAATAAAATATGAGATAACAACAATTAGAAACAAAAGCAGTTTAAGACGAAACCCGTAAATTTACAGACTGTGCCCTTTAAAAATCAAATACACACACCTGTTGTTTATATAGAGAAGAAATCAATACAGATATATCAACAAAATTTACTACATATAGTGTGGAAATCATCAAACCCCTTTCAGGACATTTTTTGATCATTTCTGTACCAAAATGTTA
Source organism: Glandiceps talaboti (assembly GCF_964340395.1). NCBI lineage: Eukaryota > Metazoa > Hemichordata > Enteropneusta > Spengelidae > Glandiceps > Glandiceps talaboti. Next base: position 15,089,749 of record NC_135555.1, read on the forward strand.
ACATTTATATATAAATTCAAACAAATAACATGATTTGTGTCTATAATTATGACAGTGAAAAGGTTATTCAGAATTTATCAAACATTGTGAAACTGTTTTATGACTACAAAGGTTTAAAATTGCATGATAAATACAGCTATTAGTAATACAATGTATACCATGTCCCATTTTAATAGTATGTACACAATTTTTACAATCTGACGTCAGTTTTGACAAATGGTGCTTTCGAGTAACAACTAAACTGTAAATAGACGTGAGTGCATGTCCATAGCTGGCCAAACATACGGTAACAGCTTTGATATAATGATGCCATTAATTGTGTAATAAAACTCTATAATTTACAAGTGTTAAAAGATTGTGAACGTGGTCGTTCATTTTGCCATCGCCTACTCATATTACAACCGATTTAATAATAGGCTCTGTAATTTGAACTGAATGTAGGAATTCTGCTGTCGTAAAGTCATCTAATAATTTCTAATAATGGTATAATGCTGTGAAATGTTTGGCAAGGCTACTTACATTTATTGATATACCTGCTGGGTCAATACTCTAGGAAAATCTGAGTAACGAGTAATCATGTCGTGTCATCAATTTAATGTCGTCGGTCATAATAAATCTCAATGTCTGGGTTTGTTTCGGTCGACCATGATAATAATCTAAAACATTACTTTTTGGATATAGTCTCAAATTTATCGATTTATATCAATGAATTAGGTAAAATTTAATAAGCAAGGGTTTACTGTCTGTATCCCAAAACGAATCGTTGTCATCGGCACCACAAAACTATGGTTCACTCTATCTTTGTAAATAGCTACATTGTATGTGTTATCGCCATAAAACAAGAAGGCGGACGAGCGCGAGCTCGTTGCCATCATCAGAATTTAAAATCATATACAACGGCTGCAAGTTGAAACAATTCGTCATCTGACTAACAATGTTAAACCTTATCGTCTGCCTCAAACAAAAACTTCATAACATTGCTAAATGTTTAATATCGTTTGACATGACAAAATTGACGTACATTTGTTTTATTTTAAACCTGGAAAAGTATACATTGTTACAATTTATAAGATAAGGCAACATTGTATTTACGTATTGGTAGGTCACTTACAGAAAATGTAACAATATTGATAGGATCCTTATCACACTGGGCGACGAAAGAAGCAGTATTTATTAAGATTTTGTTGAGCCAGACGAGGTTTAGTTTTAAGTTGACGAGGTTTTGTTTTAAGTTGACTAGCTTCCATTGTAACTACAAGGCCTGGAATCTTCATCTTTGCCGAAGTTAAATGTAGACTGTAGTATGCACGATCTCCACTTCAACCGAACGTCTCTGGCCTCAATCGTCTTCTCTTGACTACAAATCGCCGATAATAGCAATAAGGTAGAAAAATCAAAACGACAGACATCGCCATTATTCCAACAATGATAACAAAACTCTGAACTCCGGTTATGGTTATCGTGCTTCCATAAACTGTAACATGAAGTAAAAGATTACATTTATTTCGTTTAGTATGAACTGTTTGCATGGTGTGCACATTCCTAGCATTGCATAATTATTTTAGATATTGGAATAGTACAAAGAATTAGACATTCCCCTTTGCTATGCTTGTCGTTCTTCATAATAATTCATTGAAAAGAGATAACCTTATCCTGTAAGACAATGAAAACCCTTGGGCTAAGGTGACCACTGCCCCCTTCCCAAAAAAACCCAGCAAACAAACAAAACAAAACAAAAACATACATACATACATACATACATACATACATACATACATACATACATACATACATATTGACATACATACATTCTGACAGACAGACAGACAGACAGACAGACAGACAGACAGACAGACAGACAGACAGACAGACAGACAGACAGACAGACAGACAGAAAAACAACTTGCCAAGGTAAAGGATACAATTTTGGAAAAAAGAAAGAAAAAGGAAGATAGGAAATAAAGATTGATTGGTGGTATGGTATTATAAATGAAAGACCGAACGGAATATGAAACAAAAAATAAAAAATAAAAAACAAAACAATAAAAAGCAAACAACATGGACAAAAGATGGAATTTCTAGTGTTTAACAACCTTCTTGGTGATCGTGATACTTACAATGTGAGAAATAATCCTTTTTGACTGTACAGAAGGCTTCATCGGACCCATTAGGACAGTCTTTCTTACCATCACAATAGTTCACCATAGAAATACACGAGTTGTTATGCGTTTTATCACAGTTAAAGTACTTAGCGTGACATGTTGTATAATGTGGTTTTGTCTTAACCTCCGGCGCTGTAATTAATCAAATGGGAAGAAAAAAGGTGCATCAATTGACATACACAATCGACGTCAAATATCGTTCTACTTGAGATACCATTTTTAATCCACGAAATTACAGACATAAAGCCGGGGGGGGGGGGCTTTATTCATTATCACATAAAGTTTTGTTCGGCGAAGTGGATATATTTGTGTAGTGGGCTGGAAACCTTCCGCCGTTGGGCTGTGCCCTTTTAAGGTATTAAAATATCAAACAATATACACACACTTATATTAAACCTAATTTCCTACTTTTGAAACTTCCGATTAAGTGTGTGTTATCAATAAAAAAGAGTTCAAACAATAAAACGTGCATGACATACACTCACTAGGTGGCGTTAAATACACAATGAAAGTAGAGTTTTGAACAGACGTAATTTTAATTGTAGCATGTCCAACGTATTAGTGCTGCCTTTTAAATATGTAAATATTTATACTTTTATAATTACACACGCATACTTATACGAATTTCCTTACCGTATTGTGTATAACTTATTGTAAGAAAAGTTTGTATGTTATTGAAGTTGTTGTAGATGGTGTTGTTGCTGCTACTGCTGCTGCTATTGCTGCTGCTATTGCTGTTGTTGTTGTTGTTGTTGTTGTTGTTGTTGTTGTTGTTGTTGTTGTATTCTAAATTACTATATAATTCCAATAAGATAGGATGTCCGCTAGTATCCAGTTTTAAGGAACCTGTTTGCTGCCCATTCCGGCAAAGTACTTCTTGTTTGTTTGAAGATAATAATGTCACCGAAATCCACTCATCTTGACAGTCAACCCTGTCTGGGAAACAATCAATACGGACAAGATTACAGTTACCTTGCTTACATGTCTACATAGTCATATGAATAGGTAAGTACCGTCGTATTTAAACCTGCACTTGCTGCAACCGGTTGAAATCATGGTCATGACTTTATCATGCGTACTGGATAGTCAGGCTTATTTTATTTATTGTATTTATACATCCCACAGCTACATAAAAAAACACGTTTACCAACAGGGGATGTAATACTGTTCACGGTGTACGATATTACAAATACGTTATTGAAGTTAACAAAATACTGGTACTTTTAGAAACAAACGTTCCAGGGCAGCTGGTGCAGCACTAAACCTCTGCCTTTCTACATTGTTAAAATAGTCTTCATTTCAAAGACAATTTATCGAACAAACCAACATTGGCAGTTGTTAAGAGTATTGTAAGGCTACGACTTGACCCAATGTCTTATCTTTTCTGTTATATGGAGAAAAGACCATCATTTGTATTTAATGAAATATGTGAAGAGATAATCCACGTGCTTACCTGTCCTAGTGATGTCTTTACTGTACAAATCTATATTGATTCTCTTGAATCCCGTTGAAGGCACGATAAGTAACTTGCATGATGTTATTTGATTTGCAGATTCATTTGTGTAATTCTCTGGTTTATAACTGACAATTCCACTTACCGCCATGGCAACATGGTCCTGACAAACTGAAATAGATGAATGATACACTGATGTCACCATTAATTATTTAGACAAAAGAGAAGAACTGTCATCGCTGTTTGACGTAACACCAGCCATATGCCACTACTATATGTACACTGATTATTCAAGTTTAATTTATTATATATCACATTTAGCCTAGACAACTCCAATTCTGCATTGAACATTTCGCGTTAAAATCAAAACAGTATTCTCTGG
>NC_135555.1:15096245-15103745 GCF_964340395.1 Glandiceps talaboti
AACTATGGCTTCATCGAAATGATCACTTGAAACGAGATCCAGGAGCACCCCCCAAACCACCACCACTCATTAACATGGAAAATGTAACGAGTTTTTTTTAAGGAAATATTTTCAGATTTCATTTCTTTGTCTAGTTCTGAATTGACTAAAGCATGTACGTTAAAAAAATCAAAAAGAAAATATTGCCATAGCTCAAACTGATGTCTATATGGCAATGAAAGCAAAGCAGCGACCATTTACAAAAATATTAATTCTAATTGCAAAATGATTACTTGTATGTTCCCAATTTTCTAAACACGGTAATATGTTAAATAATCAAACTGAGAATTTCTTTTTTTAAGTTTAGATGTGTGATATATAATCATGAATATGACACCTCCTCCTCCCCTACTCCATACGTCAAGAACAATGCATCACCCTTAGGCCAACAGAAATCCACTTTGAATGCAGTAGCTATGGAGACCAATGCGTAGATGATGATGTAACGGTATGTATACACAACTATTTGGATATATGATAGAATAATAGCTCAATACGTATATGCATGGTTTATTGATTATCTGTCTAATCAGTTTGTGTTGAAATGTTGGCGATTACTTTAAGTGTTCCTGATAAATGTGACTGGACACCGAGGTTAATACGAAGTACTACGTCACGATTTTAGTAATGAAACATGAGAGTAACTAGGCATATCTATCTTGAGCTTTTCCTATTTATGTTTCTATCTGCTTGCTTGTATGTCTATCATGTTCTGTTACTGGAATTCTGTCTACCTGTCTATCTGTGTCTCTATGCGTGTCTCTCTATTTTGTTATATCCCTCTGTCAGTCAGTGTATATCTGTTTGTATGTATGTATGTCTATCTATGTCTCTTTATTTCTTCACGATGTCGTGATGTCTGTGTATATAGGCGTCTGTCTGTCTGTCTGTCTGTCTGTCTGTCTGTCTGTCTGTCTGTCTGGCTGGCTGGCTGTCTGCCTGTCTGTCAACGTCGAAGTAACAGTTGTTATATCTTGCCAATACAAAAGCGAGTACAATTTATGATCTTAGGACGTAATATAATAGCACTTACCAACACAGCATTATCGGTAGAGGGAGATGATATATTGTACATACATGATATATTACTTGTATATGTATACGATGAATAATCAGGTGAAACAATCACACCAAAGTCTTCGGTAAATAAACCACCGCAGTCAGGAATGTCAGTCTCTGAGGCAAAAGAAAACCATATTTTCCAATAAGTTGTGAATACGTTTTTGAATACCGTACACTTTCACTCATCATGGATGTATAAGCATATGATTAACCGATACTTTGCGAAGGTGACAACACATTCTTCGTTCTTGATATATACCTAATCAACGCCTAAATGGAAGTTTAAATAAACATACAAAATTTGGTCTTCAAAAATAAATTTCGTAGATAAATTAGGACACCAACCTTTTCTTACCCTTCAAGCATAAACTATAAAGAACAACATTAAACACCCACACATGCCAACGTGTCAATATACATCTGACCTCATGCCCAAATTGACCAGAACAGACATACATCAAACCAAATTATTCTCGCAGTAGGATATGATTAATCACAGGGCATACATGTACAAGCTTTGCAATTATTGCCTGCATAACTAGTAACTAAGCCTACCTATTGCTGTTCAGAATTGAAAAGTTGCCGCTTGACTGCTTCTGATATCTTACATTTTTTTATCAATGTCCGTGTCATTTTGAACACAGAAATCAAGTGTGTATTATATACACTCATTTACATACGTTTTGTCATACCCCTATACACACAGAGTTCGATTTGAGTCTATATAAATCCTGAATTCTATGGTAGATGAATTCCATTTCTATAAATTCACCAAATTCTTACAGTCTTTACACAACAAGTTTATCATGTGAGAAATACCCCACCACGGGGAATACTCCCCCTTAAAGTATACGGATATGTGCGAAAAGGTCAGCAATTTTTCACCACAACAAATCACTAAACATGCGTCGATATGTCATCTGAAAATTCTCTACTCATGGGGCCGATAACACTGGAAACATACTAGTACTTTAGAAATACCTTCAGAGCATCAGAATAAATGCAATTCACGGGATGATTGTGTTTCTGGGATTATGCATGGGTAGATATTTTGAACATATTCGGCATATTCCCGTCTGGAAATTTGGGGCATAACCCCCCCCCACACACACACACACACACACACACACACACACCCTTCCAGGGAAATACCTTTCTGATATGAAAGATATTAACGTTGAATTTGAATTTTTTTAAAGGCAAACACTTGGCATATTTTGAATTTCTGACGACGATCTCCGTATTGAGAGTAGGCGCAATTTCAAGTTACCCAGAAGCGAACGTCTTAGTCAACATTAATGTGTCGAATATGGGATTCATTTCAAAGATATCCGATGTAAATTTATTGCTTTATTATATATTATCTCCACCATTCATCTACAAATGTTTCAATTTTGATGTCTTGTACTTCTGTCAACTCAATCCTGAATCTAGCCAAATTTGTTGCATATAGTTTTAAGGGGTCAATGTGAAAGTTAAGGTAAAGATCAGATTCGAGGTCAACATAATTTGAATGATGGTTTCTCAACAGGGAATAAAGTTCACATCATTAATCCATACAGACGTTTATCAACAGGGAAAATAGTCTTGTCTCAAGACAATCGCATTCCCACTTTCACTGTAAGGCACTGCCATAAACAAACACAATAGCAGCATAGAACAAGGCACGACCTTTAAAGAAAATGAGAGGGTTAATGGTGAGCATATGTTGACCTTAAACTTTACCTTGACCATGACCTTTGTGCATCTCCTCTTTGAGACACATGATCATAAAGGACAGTTAGCTCAGCTTCTTTGGTGTTGATCTCCTTTATGACTCTCTCTCTCTCTCTCTCTCTCTCTCTCTCTCTCTCTCTCTCTCTCTCTCTCTCTCTCTCTCTCTCTCTCTCTCTCTCTCCTGTTTACTGTATTCTTATATTCATAGTGTATAATGGAGCCGTTGACATAATGTAATGGATAGGCTCAACTTTCAGGAATTCCATTTTCTTTCATAACAAATCTCTGATTTATGGGAATCCCAATTCCTACTCCCTGGGTGATTTATATTCGACCTAATTACAAAACTACTCTTCAGAGATTTTGGTCATATACAATGCATCCATCTTTGGGGGCAAACAATACATGGAGAAGTCACAGAGTGTAGATTGACAATATCCCTAACACTGACACTAATTCGGCTAGCTGATTAAACAACTAGGGATTTAATCGACGTAATGCATGATTTATTGATGGTTTGTATCTCCCCTCGGAGTTTATTTGTGAGACTGGAATGTTCTACTTCACAAAGAAAATTACCTGTGTTATCTATTGAACCAAATTCTTTTCATAGTCCATATCATTTTTTGCAGAAACTCTCGGGGTAATGTAATAACTGTTTGCCATGAGTCATGTCTACATGGAAATGTTGTTCCTAATCTCCTGACATATACATGCACATGTTCGTTGTCTTTGGTTAGATGAAATGAAAACTAGTTTAGGTATTTAGGCTATCAAGACAGGAAAACTAGACTGATCTTGAAGACATTAGTCGAATGGGTATCTCTACTATACTAAAGTGTCACGTCGTTTCAAGCAAAACTATCTACCCCCTTCCCCCATTCATTTTTTGTAATTTTTTTGATCACTATTACAAACATTCCTATATAAACATTAGATATATCTACATATAGAAATACATCTTTTGGTTTATTAAATTATCAGGCAAATATACAATCTATATATCATATTATTTAATAGAACTTTGCGAGGTTGATATAGTTCATTGAAATTTAAAAAAAAATATTTAAAACTAAAATTGTCCATTATTGGTTAGTCTGTGTTCATAAAAGCCAACATTAAATATCATAGATCAGCACAATATCATTTACCATAACATTGTATAACCTGACAATGAAATGGACCAATAATAGTTGTAATAAAATTGCTCAAAACACTAAAATAAAGAAATAACAGAAAATATTCCTAAGATTATAGAATTTGATTCTTTATAGTATGTCTCGTATTTCACAATCGCCAAAAATTTTGAATAATTTGAGATAAGAAATTAAGTAGTTACCTTAGTGAAACACAACTTATCGACTTATTATTGTATGTTATCTCTACTGACCTTTTGAGATTATTAAACTCTCGGTCAGGTAGCTGACAGGAGATGGGATAAGGAAGAGCATTTGTCATAATCTTTTTTCCCAAGAAAACCAATTATCAGCTGATCTATCTTTCATACGATTTTCTAAATTTCATATATCATTCAAATATTTCGATATATTTTCAGATTTGATTTTGAGTTTCAATTTTGTTATTATGACGAAAAGTCGGTTTTTCTTAGCCTATTTGGCACATCTGATTTGTATTCATAATACATTTCAATTCTTGTTCCAATGTGATAAACACAAGCTTGGCATTCTGAAATAAACGAGGGAACTTATGAATACTACTTGCTTGAGAGAAAAAATACCAGGCGCCAAGGAAATACTTACAGCTTACAGGAATCATTACGATATGTTTAATGGATAGCTGTGCATGTGATGAATCGGATTTGCCTTGCTGAGCTTTTACGAGAAACTGGTAATGTTACTGCAACTGAATCATAAAATCACAGAGGGATTTGCACTATTTTTCATGGCGGATTTAGTGCCACTTATCCGGTACGTCGGCTTTGGTTTACAAAATGTTGAAGTTTATGACATGGAGCTCGAGATCTTTACTTTGATCCGTTGTAAGCCGCGGACGTTATTTTAATGGTATTTTGGCAGGTAGAAATCATTTGGGAGTAGCGAGTTTCCCTGTTGAAATTTTCATGGCTCTTTCAACGTTAAATCTAATTTGAAATACAACTCGCGAAATAAAACCCTGTGCATTTTTTCTTGTTCATGGCAATCTGAGATGAGACAGGGTTCACGCAAAGACATGCAATGTAATTGGTATCGGCAACTTGTCAAAGCATTAACTCCGTCCACACTATCCCGGATTTAATACACTAAGGCCTAATAAAAAAAGTGATTTGGTTCGGTTACCCGACACTAGTTTTTCACGCCGACCCTAAACACTTTTTTAAGTATTCGAGAAAAAAAATGGTAAAATCACGAAAATCCTAAAGTCTATCAAGAAATAGTGGATGCGGAAACTGACATCAACTTAAAAAGACAATATAAAATTGGCCTTCCAATCGGTAAATAAATGTACATTTTACGAGAAGAAACCAATAACACAGAGACTATAAGGAAAACATCGGAAAACATAACTGCCTCAACTAGACACTCACATATGAAAAAAAAAGAATTCGATTAAAATAAAAAATCGACCTACCTTACCTATTCTAAAATGGAATGTAATCGGAATCACAATAATTTTTTTTTACGCCTAATGAAAGTAAGTAGTGCAGGAACAAAAGTCACCAGTGGATACAATTGTTGTTTGTATCTGCCTGATATACAAATACATTGTAATACAATAGGGAACTTGCAAACCCGCCATGTTGAATGTTGCATCATGGGCAATGTGATAATAAATACTAACCAGTTAGTATTATAAACAATATGGTTATATTGTTTGTAACCACAAATGATCAATTCATAGTTACCCTGACCATTGTATGAGGTTTATTTTATCGGTAGCTCCAGATTAGGTATTACGATAACCACACATAATCCCATCGTCCTTTGCGTCTGAGCATGCTCAGTCTGGATTGCAAGTACCCTATTGTTGCATGTATCTATCTCTTGCAGAGGGTGATTTAATAAACAAAGAGTACATGTCGCAGACACTAGGCGTCAATGTAATTTGAATAGACAAAACAATATCATGCATCACATCAACCATCACCTAAATCTCAACCAGACGCACCCGCTGTTTTCTTTGCATCAGTTATCTTGTTTGAATTTATTTATCTAATTTGTCTTAGAATGAAGTTCACTTCGTTCAACCAATTTCACTAGTGTTATTGCCGGTGTTATTTCACTAGTCGTACATCTATGCACGACGTTAGATATTGAAACTGAAAAACTAAACTTGTTTGAAATTCATCGCTTATCACGCATGACATACTATGTCCCGGTATAGTTATCGAATTTTGATTAACTTAAAACGATAATTCCTGCTCGTTGATATAGTCACATGAGACTGTTCAATTATCCAGGCTGAGGCTGATTCATTGACAGATAGAACTACCTTTGTTACATATCGTCGATTGTTACTACGCAGAATGGCCACCAGATGTCCATATATGTAAAGACATTCATGGAAGGGTTACTGATATTGGACTTCTTTGACAACAGAATGTGACTTTGTTGGATACTGATAAGCTTTGATCAAGAGGCGACCATACATGTTTTATCAAGTACAACATTACTTTATTGTTTAAAAAAATATAGAAATATGAACAGCAATTATGAAAAATAGAGTTTTAGTTACCGCCAATTTAGTAATTAGTGAGTTATTTTGCATATTACACCATCTAAGATAATCAGAAATAACATGATGAAATAACAGATCTATGAAACTAAATTTACAACACGGTTGTTTTATAAGATTTGGTTAAACAGCGTCTCTAAATAAAGTAGCTAAACTGCTGACAGTGCATTTTAGACAACCAACCAACCAATCATCCTAGAATGTAATTCAAATTTATAGATTTGATACCAAACAGTGATAAATGTTTCACGATCGTATTCACGTCGTACAAGTGACAGTAACACTAAACACTTCTTACCTGTGAGATTTCGCTGCTGTCTGAGTCCTATGATGGTGTCATTCGTACTGTTTGTATTCCCCGTAGCACCATTGATAACAAAAAACAGTACAACAATCGTTATCATCACAACTTGGATACTACACCCGTCGTGTTTACTGACCATTCTGTGTCAATTCATACCATACCAGTCACACGAGAACACCTAATAATCAATAAAAACGGCAATACTTGATGATAGCGGTTTTCGTTTGAATATCAAACAAACTAAGGTTTCATGTATACATTTTTTAGTGAAAGGCTACACTTCGAAGACCTGTGAGAGTTTTAAGCTCTAAAAATACACGTTGAATCAATTGTAGACGAATAATCAATTTGAAATCACTTGGGACACATCGATTATAAGTAATAACAGGTGACTTGAGTTTTGCCATCTCGCTGAAATGTTGATTCCGATCACTTCTGCTCTGCCGACACGAGTTGTCTAATCCGGCTGCGTGTCAAGGTAGCGTTGTTTAAGAGAGAGAGGAACCGAGAAAAGAGAAATTTGACCGCAGGGTCAAATGTTATTAGATTGGTTACGTTCACTGTTATCATAAAATCTTCGAAGCAAATCAAACCAGTATATATAGTATGCACTAATGGTTGACGACACAGCTGTTCTCAATGTAATGAAAATATGTAGAGGAATGGACCATTACTATACTTCGATC